>NC_090726.1:61430681-61433181 GCF_036898095.1 Palaemon carinicauda | reverse complement strand
TGTTATTTGAAATATTTTGTTTTGAATTTTAACAAAGCCAAGAAAGTCTTCTTTAATGTCCAATTCGATAAAACATAAGAAATTGTCAATATTCTACGCTATCCGAAATAATTTTGTTTCTTTACTTATTTGTATGAATAAAATGAAGAAATTCTTCTTTAATGTTCAATTACAGAAAACGAAGCCAATAAGCAACAAGCTCTTTCTACCCTTCCATGACTGTTTTTAAATCTAATTCCATTATAAAAAAAAAAATCAAAAGAGTAACGTATAAACGTATGAAGACATTAGGGAATATTTCATTTAAAAATAGTAATAGAAATGATAATAATCTAACATACAATATAAATAGTAATAGAAATAATCATGACCTAATATACATTATTCCCTGCTCCATTTATAATAAATTCTATTTGGGTCCAACATCTAAAGCAAGATATATAAAAACCAAGTAAAATACAGTAAAACGCAACCTCAATAATCCTTTAGACAATCCTTTGAAGATTTAATAGCTAAACTGGACGAAATACATCACAGTGATCCATGTTAATAACCATAACCAGGAAAATATCCTGGAATAAATGTTAATTAAATGTACAAACATTCGAAATATGAACATCTAACTCTTCTTTGTTCTGCCCAGTCCCTCAAAAGGATACCATGCATGCATACGATGTATACGTATGACTTTTTTACTCATCTGCTAGCCTGACTACAGTATGTATATTAGACGAAAGTGCTGACTCCAGTCAAAGTTCATATTTTTCCCCCAATGCCTTGATACATACTTTATGCTGTAAAGAGCTCACCCAAGAATCAGAAGTTAAAAAATGAATGTGGCAGTGAATTGTGTTCTTTCTTTCGGGAGAAATTTACCGTTAGGGAGAAAAGCTTTATGTGTATATATACAGCTATATATATGTATATATATATATATATATATATATATATATATATATATATATATATGCATATATATATATACTTATATACATATCTATATCTATATATACACATACACATACACAAACACACACACATATATACATACATACATACATATATATATATATATATATATATATATATATATATATATATATATATATATACAGTATATATCAATATATATATATATATATATATATATATATATATATATATATATTATAATAGTTGCAGAAAATGAGTCGATTCTATGCATTGGAGTCAATGTCGGGTGTAAAGGTGAATATATATATATATATATATATATATATATATATATATATATATATATATATATATATGCATATATATTTATATCTATATATATATATATATATATATATACATTAAATTTACACGTTGTCAAATCTAGTCAAGCTCGCATTGAAACTAATTATTTTCTTATAATGAAATGAAAAGAGTTTTCTCTAACGCAGATGATTGAAATAATACGAACTCAGGAAAATATGCAACTCTGTACACAAATGTTAATGCTTGAGAGAGAGAGAGAGAGAGAGAGAGAGAGAGAGAGAGAGAGAGAGAGAGAGAGAGAGAGAGAGAGAGAGAGAGAGGCTTAATGTTGTTTATTCCTTTAAACATGTAAAACCTATCTTGTCGTTCATAAGAAGATTAATTTCAAAATAAGAGATGAAAATCGCATTCCGCATCGACAAAACCCACAGATTTTGCTTTTTCCCGCATTCGGAATCTGATTTGAAACGTAGTGTCCGAAATTATTTTTCTGCAATTCTCAGGGACTTGCCACTGCCTTACTGATTTGAACAGACACGATTAAAGGAATTATTACTTAGAATAAAATAAATCTCACTCAGATTAAAGGAATTCTTACTTAGAATAAAATAAATCTCACTCAGATTAAAGGAATTCTTACTCAAAATAAAGGAATTCTTTCTCAGATTGAAAGAATTCTTACTCAGATTAAGAAAAAAAATACACAGATTAAAGAATTTCTTACTCAGATTAAAAGAATTCTTACTCAGATTAAAGGAATTCTTACTCAGAATAAAGGAATTCTTACTCAGAATAAAGGAATTCTTACACAGATTAAAGGAATTCTTACTCAGAACAAAGGAATTCTTACTCAGATTAAAGAAATTCTTACTTAGAATAAAAAAATCTCACTCAGATTAAAGGAATTCTTACTCAGAATAAAGGAATTCTTTCTCAGATTGAAAGAATTCTTACTCAGATTAAAAAAAAAAATACTCAGATTAAAGGATTTCTAACTCAGATTAAAGGAATTCTTACTCAGATTAAAAGAATTCTTACTCAGAATAAAGGAATTCTTACTCAGATTAAAGGAATTCTTACTCAGAATAAAGGAATTTTTACACAGATTAAAGGAATTCCTACTCAGAACAAAGGAATTCTTACTCAGATTAAAGGAATTCTTACTCATACGTCTAATATCATTTGACCCGAATAATTTTTTTTGGTTATGTCTTTTGCTTCCAAATATAATAATAAGTGTGATATTAACAGTGGTTCGGCA
>NC_090726.1:61423181-61425681 GCF_036898095.1 Palaemon carinicauda | reverse complement strand
AAATAAGTTAGCCTTAAAAGTGCTTTGAATACAGGGAGATATGAATAGAATGGAGTTCACTAAGACAGGGAGTCAGAAGATGGTAGGGCAAAAGTAGAAAATGGTGATAAGGAAAGAAGAGTCTTGCAATACTAAATATTAAAGATTAACGCTATGGTCTGCATAATTTATATAGTATGGGGATGTAATAATGGCTAATAGAGAATTCATCAAAATACCGAGTGGAGAGTACCTAGAAAGCTGTGAGTTCTGGAATATAGGAGCAACTAAAAGTTAGTATAATGGCAGGCAAGATCTCCATACAAAATTGCAGTGGATGGTCTGGAGTAAATACATTTAATGAGAATGAGATTAAGTTCGGTCTTGGTGAATGAACAACACTTGGTGGAATTATTAAAAAATTAATGAGTTCATTGAGATGTTTTGAAACAGCAAAGGCAAATGGAAGGTAACCTGATGCTTTTCCATAGACCATGCTCAGAGAAGCAAGAAAAAGTGAAAAGGAAGGGAGTAGAGCGTGTGAGTGGGTTTAAACACGGAATATAGAAATATAAGAATGAAGAAAATTTGGAGGAATAGAATTCTAATCCCTGACAGCAAAAGGAAAGAAGCCGTCAGTAAACCGTAGAAATATTTGCAAGGGGATACTTGCCACGCAATGTTAGCTAGAGTAATCGTATGAAAGTTAAATTTAAGATAGGAAAAAAGAATGATGAATGTTGGCCGGGAAGACTTTTTTTATTGCAATTTGTACTTATATGCCATGGACATTGCTTGAATATCAAGCGTATCAAACAATAGACGGAGAGTTTGAGAGAATAGAAGCTCTGAAGCTTTCCCCAGAGGGATTCATCCTTAATTCAGTAATTGGAGCATGGATGCACCGGATGCTGTGGGGTTGCACTTGTCGTGAGCCACGCCTATCTGGAATAATATTTTTTTTTTTTTGTGACACATCAAAAGAGATATGCAAAGAGCGAACTGGTTGGAATTTAATGAGTTACTGCACACAAGAACCAAAAGCATTGGCAAAGGAATTATGAAAATCATATTTGTTGCGTAAAGCCAAAATGCTTTTAAAGTGAAAACTTGAAACGAAGCCTCTTGTAACTAAATAAAATATTCAGATTTCAAAGATAATTAATCCCATAATTGTTTTCTCATTTCACACACACACATACACAAACACACACACACACACACACACACACACACACACATATATATATATATATATATATATATATATATATACATAAATAAATAGATAGATAGATAGATAGATAAATAAATAGACAGATAGATTTATAGATAGATAGATAGATAGGGATAATCTTTTCATAGCTGTTCCATTATGCAAAGCCAAGAGGCAAACATTTCGTCAGCGGTATTCATCTGATATCTATTATGCATTAAGCTAGCATATCTCAGTAAAATGAAAAGCAAGGCTTGTTTTCGTGCTTTAAAAGTAGGTCGAATTAAGAATTCCAGAAATTTTTAATTTCAATACGTTTCGAGAAGTTTTCTTTACATGTAAAGTCGAAATAACCTGAATGTTCGCGCTCCTTACTTTAAAAAAAAATCCTTTTTCACAACTTGAGAAAACTTTACGCTTTCTGCCTTTGCTTTTGACGATGAAAACATTAAGTAAAAGAGAGAAAGACTAACATGGGGTATTAAAGATAATTGCTTTTGAATCGTAATATGTACCAGCTATACAGTTTTCCTGTCTAAATTTCATCTCTTAATGAATTTTGAAAGTTAAAAATTCCATTTATCATATTTTTCCTTCTTAAAGATTAAAATTACCATCTTATACTGAAATATTCACACACATGGATACTCTCATATACAGTATATAATATATATATACATATATATATATATATATATATATATATATATATATATATATATATATATATATATATATATATATATATATATATATATATATATAGAAGAGACTTTAGCTGTGGTAAGCAGCTCTTCTTGGAGGACACTCCAAAATCAAACCATTGTTCTCTAGTCTTGGTTAGTGCCATAGCCTCTGTACCATGGTCTTCTACTGTCTTGGGTTAGAGTTCTCTTGCTTGAGGGTACACTCAGGCACACTATTCTATCTAATTTCTTTTCCTCTTGTTTTGCTAAAGTTTTTATAGTTTATATAGGAAATATTAATTTCAATGTTATTACTGTTCTTAAAATATTTTATTTTTCCTTGTTTCCTTTTCTCACTGGGCTATGTTCCCTGTTGGGGTCCCTAGGCTTATAGCATCCTGCTTTTCCAACTAGGGTTGTAGCTTAGCAAATGATATTAATAATATATATATATATATATATATATACACACAAATATATATATATATATATATATATATATATATATATATATATATATATATATACATTTATGTACAGTATATATGTATATATATATATATATATATATATATATATATATATATATATATATATATACATATATATATATATATAT
>NC_090726.1:61405681-61413181 GCF_036898095.1 Palaemon carinicauda | reverse complement strand
AGATATACGCACATACAGACTTAACCCTTCTCACCCCCTCCCCCTTTCCTACCTACAGCCCGCTAGTTAAACAATTTAAGGAGAGTGTGGTTTCCGAGCGTACCTTTGGTGGTAACCCCGGTTACCAGGGTATGACTACTTCCTCTTCTCTCTGAGCGTGACAAGATATATGTATGTATATATATATATATATATATATATATGTATATATTATATATATATATGTATATATATATATATATATATATATATATAAATATATATATATATATATATATATATATATAGTCAGACACTTGCTCTTTATTATATAGGAGAGATAGTTCGCCACTATTTCTCCTTCAAACCACCCGTTTGAAAATGGATGATTCAGGGGACAACACATAGATATAAACTAAGGTAAAAAAAAAATACCTTAGGTGACGGGGAAATGAATGAAGAGTAATCAAGCTGTGCAACACGATTACCAGAAACATCAAGAGCATCAGATGGAACAGAAATACTAGACACAGATATGGTCGATGAAGAGCAGATATGAAGCGTAAAGTGAAAACACAAAATCGAGCGAGTGAAGGAAACAGAAAATTCCAGGAAAACGATGTATTTATGTTTTATATATCGAACATTATTTACGTGTTAAAACAAATCAATTTAAAAAAAAAAATCCGTTTATGATTAAACTTACTAGAGCCTAATCTTACAAAAGGTCAAGCAGCTGATGAATCAAATTCAAGGTGGGTAGAAATTTGCCAAAACTTCAAACTCTGAATTTGAAAGGTTAACAGAATTTATCTGAATTAGCGTGAACACTAACTTGACATAATAACATTTCTTATATGAAGAGATAGTATAGAAAATAATTGAGAACCTTTGTAAATAAAAAAAATTAGCCATTATTGCGCACAAAAAAAAAAATGTCTCCAACTACTACATAAAAAATATCAGGAAAATTAATCAAATAGACCAAACCATTCAATTTAAATTATATGAAGATCTCGGTACAGAATTTGAATAAAACTGTGACATAACTGAAATATGTTGCGCCCTCTTCTCTTTTTTCTTTACAAAGAAAATTGAACGCTATTAATGGTCTAAACAGAAGTCGAGGTAAATTTACCGACTTATCAGCCTATTGAAATTGAACAGAATGCTACACGTTCATGAGGTGTATATCGTTTGTTCACGTGAATTAAAATATCATACATTTTATACTATTTTACATGACAGAGACTGATCATAAATAGTTAATATATTCGCAATCATGTGAAGTGGTTATCTCATGCTAGGATTCAGAAAAATTTTATTTGTGTTCTTTCTCAGAATTTAGTGTTCCTAGAAAGCAAGGACAGAAGAGACCATGAAAATGTAAACCCAGACTTTTGAATTTGAATTTTTACTGACTTTCTCTGTTATCGGAACAAACAAAAATATCCAGCAGCAAGAACTAATAAGTGCACGGTGCTATGGTACAAGAAGCGTTATTTTATTCAAAATTTGTATATAAAAAAGATAACGGAGCTGTCTAACCCAGACAGGAAATATATCATACTAGTTTGAATCAAGGAAGCAAACGTCATAAACTACTTCAGCTATGATGTGTTTCAGGATACACTGAAAGAACTGTATGATTTGCAGTCAAAACACAAGTATCTTACAAAAAATATAAAACTTTAACTTTTATTGGATAGTTTTTATATTAGTTGCATCTCTTATCCTGATTATCATCCAGATCTGACATAATCCTGCAACTTTCGACTGGGAGATTGTTGAATTATAATAAAATTGTGTTACAAAAAAGGATACAACAAACAAAATATTCGCCAAATATCTATACATTATGACTCAGTCTATCCACTATAGTAGCTATGTATAGAATGTATAATTTCGAAAATGCTTGCCCATACACATCAGTTTTTTCTACTACAGATATGAACATAATAAAGACCTACCATCACAATATTCTGACTAATTCAGTGACACTGATTTCACTAACATATAATCAATTCGACGTAGTTGAAGAACAGCCGTCTTACTCCCATGTAATGGGTAGTTTGTATGATATTTTATTGTCATTATTCAGCCTTTAACCTCATTGGGCACAAGTACTTATCACGCAACTTACGAAAAAAAATTAAGGAACATTGTAGGTGCCATTGCTTGTTACTCTACACACCGGTACCATTTTTAAAAATAAATAAATAAAATACATATAAATTGAAAGAACAACGTTAGAATAAAAACACGGAAAATGCACATAAAAAGCAAGTATTTCTACTGGAAGGAAAAAGGGTAGAATATAAATGCATATTTCAACGAAATAAGTGAAAAATACTTCTTTTTCGGCTGATGCTGATTAATTTGTGATGTTCTGCAAACTATGACGGATCTGTGACCTGCACTTTCCAATTCGATCGATATAAAGGGACCCCGCAAAAAAAAAAAAAAAAAAAAAAAAAAAAAAGAACAGTGGACAACACTACACACTATATACTTAGCAAGAATGAAGTAGAAAATAAAGTTAATTTTAGAAGAGTGAAAACTATGAGACACTGAAATATCATAAGTCAATCGAGGAATAGGGGAGGAGTGGCACTAGATGGAGCACCTGGTGGTGCATAGCCACTGAAATATCATGAGTCAATCGAGGAATGGGGTAGGAGTGGAAATAGATGGAGCACCTGGTGGTGCATAGCCACTGAAATATCATGAGTCAATCGAGGAATGGGGTAGGAGTGGCACTAGATGGAGCAACTGGTGGAACATAGCCTTTGAGTGGGGGCTCATGTCCCTCTAGGCCCCCTTCACCTTACCCCCACCCCGGCAGCTACGCTACTGCTCCAGAATCTAGCTTAAAACTTTTACTGACCTGTAGAGCGTCTTAGGTGCTTCACCCTGAATATCTACACAAACACAAATACACACCTTAGAGTGGTAATAGGGTTTGTGCATCGCCATGATCATCAAAGCTGTACTAGTCAGGGCCATCCATACTAGGTTGCTTTGCTGTAAGCTATCAGACCAAAGTCTCCCACCATCATCAATCCGCAGTGGCCATCATTGTGATGAAAATGGCCAAATTCCATATATGGCTAAGGGCATGCCTGAGGCCTTTATTCTGCAGTGGTCTAGAAAAGGCTGTATTTGTTGTTGTTGTTATTATTGTTGATATAATATATACAGTATATATATGTATATGTATATATATATATATATATATATATATATATATATATATATATATATACTGTATACACACAAACACACACACACATATATATAATTATAAATAAATATATATATATATATATATGTATATATATATACATATATATATATATATATATATATATATATATATATATTCCAATTCAAACTTTACTCCTTTCTCTTAGATAGTGTCAGCATTCTGTTCTCAGCAACTGTTATATATATATATGGTGAGATTGTCCTTCATATACCTGTATCCTTTTTCCTCCCTCTGTCTGTGATCTGCCACGACCAATATACTACTGGTTATCAAATTAATTGATAAGTCAATAAACAATAGGTTTTTTTTTATTTCAGGAAACTCTTCCAGAGTATTTCCACAGGAGGATCTTGTTCCTGTCTCTCTCTATGTGAGGCGAAGTCGTAATTGTGCTCTTTCCCCTAGGGAGTGATCATGGCACTTTATGATGATTCGACTGTCGTTGGTTGTATTCATGGTGAAGGGTGCTCAGTAGGTCTAGTAAGCTTCTCATAGAAACAACCCGAGATACAGATTGCAAACGCGACAAGGAGCTCCTCCCTTTAAAGGGGCAAGGGATATTTAGGAAAAAAAAATGTTTACGGGACATAATACCCCACCTCAAATTATAACTTTAACTCATTTTGTACAACAGCTGTATTATTGGAATATACATATAAATATAAATTGTCTACCTCGCATAGTTCAAATATTATAGGAATTCAATCTTTGTCTTCATTGAATGGATCCGCTGGAAGGACATATGCAGTAGAGGACCTGTCAGACATAACTCTGAATATGAATTATCAATGACCATGACCTGTTTTTTCACACTAACTTCATCAGATGGGTAGGTACACTAAAATGTGCCTTATTTCGTACAAGTTGTATATAATGGTAAGTACTTTTAAAAACTACAACCTACGAACGAGTTCACGTGTTGAAACTAACCCTGAAATTCCGCAATTTTTCGGCGATATCTGCAATTTTTGTTTACGTTTACAAAGCCTACCATGATAGATCAGTTTAAATAAATGCTATACTTTTGTTGGGAGGGAACTAAAAGCAATAATGTTATTCAATCTAATCTAAAAAAGTGGGTTACATTTTGATTTGATAAAATAAACATTTTACGATTGTTTTAAGACAAATGCGATTGTGAAACTATTTTGTGTCTATTCCTCTTCGTGTTTGTAAGCAAACTAGCGTGCTGGCACGTAGTAACGTGATTCTTTCATTTTGCCCGTGGCACGAGTCAGGTTAGTATTATTCTAAAGATTGGCCGACGGTAACACATTTTATCAAGACAAGGTGGTCTGCCGATATGCTTTTAATCTCTACTACATCCGTCACTATGCTTCACTCGTGAAGAAACAGACTACTGAGAAATATCAGCAATTGCCAAACAAAAGAAAAAAAAAACGGCGTTTGAACCAGCTGAAGTTAACAGGTGGACTTATAGAAGGTAAAATGAGAAGACAGATACACACACTCACACACGTACGTATATATATATATATATATATATATATATATATATATATATATATATATATATATATATGTATATATATACCTGTATATATATATATCTGTATATATATATATATATATATATATATATATATATATATATATATATATATATCTATATGAGTGTGTACATGGTTGCTAAAATATCTATGTATATAAATGCATTTATATATATATATATATATATATATATATATATCTATATCTATATCTATATCTATATATATATATATATATATTTATATATATATATATATATATATATATATATATATCTATATGAGTGTGTACATGGTTGCTAAAATATCTATGTATATAAATGCATTTATATATATATATATATATATATATATATATATATATATATATATTGTATACAGCACATAATGTATACATGTAAGTAAATAGGTGTATGAATAGTGCCAATACATTACCAGATTTACTTCGTCCGATTGAGATTCAAAGGGATTTTGATGTTGACATATTACTTGTTGCGCTTCCAATTCAAATAAGCTGAACACCCATTAGCACTAAAAACAAGTGGCACTGCTTTGCAACTTCAATCAATTGAACAAAAGGCTTCTGGGACGGATAAGGATTTCATGAATGAATGCCCTGCTTTGGCTAAACCTTCAACAGCTTTCATCGTGATATGTATAAAAAAAGAAAAAAAAAACTCGTTGCCAAGCAGGATATAGCAGGATATGCTTCTGGATTTGAACGGCATTAGCGATCAATTACAATTCGCTTAAAACAGAAATTTTACTATGAGTATGTAGGGTTAGTATACGCGATCCGTCAAAAAATGTCGCCAGATATTTAGATAGATATGCATACACGCGCACTCCCCTCTAACCAGGGTATGACCAATCCCTCTCCCCCTAACCTAGGGGGTCGGGGAGGGCTGAGCGTGCCGATTTATATATATATATATATATATATATATATATATATATATATATATATATATATATATATATATATATATATGTATATATATATATATATATATACAGAGAGAGAGAGAGAGAGAGAGAGAGAGAGAGAGAGAGAGAGAGAGAGAGAGAGAGAGACTTGCTCTTGATAATATAGAGGTGATATTCATTTCTCGATAATCTGAATTCTAATTATTATCGCATTTCAACCTTTCGTAATTCTAAAGTTTCATAAAACGAAACTTTCATGAAATCAGTTGTCTTTAGGATCAAATTTACTTAAAGGTTTACATTTCTAATATTGTATCTTATTACTTTCTTGAATCGTAAGATTGTGAAGAAGATAATTTCTTTCTTTCCCTACTGGTTAGGAGCTATGATGCCATCCCAACGTGCTAACCAAATCATTGCAAATGATCTAACTAGATTTTTACCCCTATTGAAAAGCAGTTTTATTGTATAACATAATTTGTAAATCGTTACATGGTAAGGCCGTTTTCGTTGTAGATGATCTACCTGATGGATACATGTTATTTCACTAAGGATTTTGAATTCGATCTCTTACGTATCTAATAAAGAATCCATCAGTTAGTAGACAATTCGGTCTGTTTAGGAGAAGGATAATGAACCAGCAGTATAAGAATATTCTACAAGTTAGTAATAATACACGAATTTTAATTCCCATGCTATTGCAACACCTTATTATGGCCGTTGTGTGAAACTCCATGGCCAGCCACTAACATTACCTTCATAACATTTATGCTTTGGGACACATAATGGCTTAGTTACTGTATTATGTCATGTTTGACAGATCGTGTTTTATGCAAACCTAAGGAACATACACAGGTTAAGTCTGCTGAGAGCGACAAAGACCAGATATTTCATGTTATTCTTTTGAGAAATTTATTCAAAACTTAACTAGGACACGCAGGGTTAGTCTGCTATGTTAGACATTAACTGAGAATTGGACTGATTTTTCACTGAAATTGGGATAAAAATCCTTTTACCTACAATTATTACTCTTATTTCGCCTATTGTTTATAGTACCAACAATGTTGATATCAGATATTGTGTAGATATGTGGGGTTATCAATTCTATGAGATTTGCAAAAGTTTGCCAAAGTTGTGACTATTCTCTCGATATTGATGTATTATGTTTCAATATACTAGTGACTATTTGTCAAAGTATTTTTCTAACTCAAGCAACTTACATAAAGTGAAAATAATCAAAATGTTATATTTAAAAAGGAAATAAGTATTATTAAAAAGTAGAAATACCAAGAGGGCAAAGAAATTAAAATTTATATGTATAATGATCACGAGATCTTATTTTCTCAGAGTATTTCAAGCCATATGACATCCACATGCAACCCAGAAACCATCAATTATTTCAGTTATTATGGTGGAAGTAGATCTTGGCTTGCATGAACCAGACACCCTTACGACATAAACCAGTATATCTTTACAAGGGAAAACCATTTAAATATCTCACTCATCATGTACGCTAAGTATTTTATTCTTTGTATGTAATAAGAGCAACTACAGACAGTCATAAGGTTGGATTTCCCATGACTAAACGTCTTTTTACCTGAACTCATGGGAAGTCATTAAATTTTTTCAAAACGCTGAAAATGTAAAATATAAAACCGTTCAATTTTTTGGCTACAGCAGAAAAGCCTCCGAGTGTAATAGCTCTGGAATATTCAAGTATTTCCTGGCCAAGTGTTAAATTGCCAATTCATGGTCAGTGATGCGGACATTTTATTTCTCTTTCGACCATCTAGGTTAACACCTTTCGTAATCACT
>NC_090726.1:61385681-61398181 GCF_036898095.1 Palaemon carinicauda | reverse complement strand
GGTCAAAGAACTTCTAATGCAAGGGGTGGGGGAGCTAAAAAGAGGTCAAAGAACTTCTAATGCAAGGGGTGTGGGAGCTAAAAAGAGGTCAAAGAACCTCTAATGCAAGGGGTGTGGGAGCTAAAAAGAGGTCAAAGAATCTCTAATGCAAGGGGTGGGGAAGCTAAAAAGAGGTCAAAGAACTTCTAATGCAAGGGGTGTGGGAGCTAAAAAGAGGTCAAAGAACTTCTAATGCAAGGGGTGTGGGAGCTAAAAAGAGGTCAAAGAATTTCTAATGCAAGGGGTGTGGGAGCTAATAAGAGGTCAAAGAACTTCTAATGCAAGGGGTGGGGGAGCTAAAAAGAGGTCAAAGAACTTCTAATGCAAGGGGTGTGGGAGCTATAAAGAGGTCAAAGAACTTCTAATGCAAGGGGTGTGGGAGCTAAAAAGAGGTCAAAGAACTTCTAATGCAAGGGGTGGGGGAGCTAAAAAAAGGTCAAAGAACTTCTAATGCAAGGGGTGTGGGAGCTAAAAAGAGGTCAAAGAACTTCTAATGCAAGGGGTGTGGGAGCTAATAAGAGGTCAAAGAACTTCTAATGCAAGGGGTGGGGGAGCTAAAAAGAGGTCAAAGAACTTCTAATGCAAGGGGTGTGGGAGCTATAAAGAGGTCAAAGAACTTCTAATGCAAGGGGTGTGGGAGCTAAAAAGAGGTCAAAGAACTTCTAATGCAAGGGGTGGGGGAGCTAAAAAAAGGTCAAAGAACTTCTAATGCAAGGGGTGTGGGAGCTAAAAAGAGGTAAAAGAACTTCTAGTGCAAGGGGTGGGGGAGCTAAAAAGAGGTCTAAGAACTTCTAATGCAAGGGGTGTGGGAGCTAAAAAGAGGTCAAAGAACTTCTAATGCAAGGGGTGGGGGAGCTAAAAAGAGGTCAAAGAACTTCTAATGCAAGGGGTGTGGGAGCTAAAAAGAGGTCAAAGAACCTCTAATGCAAGGGGTGTGGGAGCTAAAAAGAGGTCAAAGAATCTCTAATGCAAGGGGTGGGGAAGCTAAAAAGAGGTCAAAGAACTTCTAATGCAAGGGGTGTGGGAGCTAAAAAGAGGTCAAAGAACTTCTAATGCAAGGGGTGTGGGAGCTAAAAAGAGGTCAAAGAATTTCTAATGCAAGGGGTAGGGGAGCTAAAAAGAGGTCAAAGAACTTCTAATGCAAGGGGTGGGGAAGCTAAAAAGAGGTCAAAGAACTTCTAGTGCAAGGGGTGGGGGAGCTAAAAAGAGGTTAAAGAACTTCTAATGCAAGGGGTGGAGAAGCTAAAAAGAGGTCAAAGAACTTCTAATGCAAGGGGTGTGGGAGCTAAAAAGAGGTCAAAGAACTTCTAATGCAAGGGGTGTGGGAGCTAAAAAGAGGTCAAAGAATTTCTAATGCAAGGGGTAGGGGAGCTAAAAAGAGGTCAAAGAACTTCTAATGCAAGGGGTGGGGAAGCTAAAAAGAGGTCAAAGAACTTCTAATGCAAGGGGTGTGGGAGCTAAAAAGAGGTCAAAGAACTTCTAATGCAAGGGGTGGGGGAGCTAAAAAGAGGTCAAAGAACTTCTAATGCTAGAGGTGTGGGAGCTAAAAAGAAGTCAAAGAACTTCTAATGCTAGAGGTGTGGGAGCTAAAAAGAGGTCAAAGAACTTCTAATGCTCGAGGTGTGGGAGCTAAAAAGAGGTCAAAGAACTTCTAATGCTAGAGGTGTGGGAGCTAAAAAGAAGTCAAAGAACTTCTAATGCTAGAGGTGTGGGAGCTAAAAAGAGGTCAAAGAACTTCTAATGCTAGAGGTGTGGAAGCTAAAAAGAGGTCAAAGAACTTCTAATGCAAGGGGTGGGGGAGCTAAAAAGAGGTCAAAGAACTTCTAATGCTAGAGGTGTGGGAGCTAAAAAGAAGTCAAAGAACTTCTAATGCTAGAGGTGTGGAAGCTAAAAAGAGGTCAAAGAACTTCTAATGCTAGAGGTGTGGGAGCTAAAAAGAGGTCAAAGAACTTCTAATGCTAGAGGTGTGGGAGCTAAAAAGAGGCCAAAGAACCTCTAATGCTAGAGGTGTGGGAGCTAAAAAGAGGTCAAAGAACTTCTAATGCAAGGGGTGTTGGAGCTAAAAAGAGGTCAAAGATCTTCTAATGCAAGGGGTGTGGGAGCTAAAAGAGGTCAAAGAACTTCTAATGCAAGGGGTGTGGGAGCTAAAAAGAGGTCAAAGAAATTCTAATGCAAGGGGTGTGGGACCTAAAAAGAGGTCAAAGAACTTCTAATGCAAGGGGTGGGGGAGCTAAAAAGAGGTCAAAGAACTTCTAATGCAAGGGGTGGGGGAGCTAAAAAGAGGTCAAAGAACTTCTAATGCAAGGGGTGGGGGAGCTAAAAAGAGGTCAAAGAACTTCTAATGCAAGGGGTGGGGGAGCTAAAAAGAGGTCAAAGAACTTCTAATGCAAGGGGTGTGGGAGCTAAAAAGAGGTCAAAGAACTTCTAATGCAAGGGGTGTGGGAGCTAATAAGAGGTCAAAGAACTTCTAATGCAAGGGGTGGGGGAGCTAAAAAGAGGTCAAAGAACTTCTAATGCAAGGGGTGTGGGAGCTATAAAGAGGTCAAAGAACTTCTAATGCAAGGGGTGTGGGAGCTAAAAAGAGGTCAAAGAACTTCTAATGCAAGGGGTGGGGGAGCTAAAAAAAGGTCAAAGAACTTCTAATGCAAGGGGTGTGGGAGCTAAAAAGAGGTCAAAGAACTTCTAGTGCAAGGGGTGGGGGAGCTAAAAAGAGGTCTAAGAACTTCTAATGCAAGGGGTGTGGGAGCTAAAAAGAGGTCAAAGAACTTCTAATGCAAGGGGTGGGGGAGCTAAAAAGAGGTCAAAGAACTTCTAATGCAAGGGGTGTGGGAGCTAAAAAGAGGTCAAAGAACCTCTAATGCAAGGGGTTTGGGAGCTAAAAAGAGGTCAAAGAATCTCTAATGCAAGGGGTGGGGAAGCTAAAAAGAGGTCAAAGAACTTCTAATGCAAGGGGTGTGGGAGCTAAAAAGAGGTCAAAGAACTTCTAATGCAAGGGGTGTGGGAGCTAAAAAGAGGTCAAAGAATTTCTAATGCAAGGGGTAGGGGAGCTAAAAAGAGGTCAAAGAACTTCTAATGCAAGGGGTGGGGAAGCTAAAAAGAGGTCAAAGAACTTCTAGTGCAAGGGGTGGGGGAGCTAAAAAGAGGTTAAAGAACTTCTAATGCAAGGGGTGGAGAAGCTAAAAAGAGGTCAAAGAACTTCTAATGCAAGGGGTGTGGGAGCTAAAAAGAGGTCAAAGAACTTCTAATGCAAGGGGTGTGGGAGCTAAAAAGAGGTCAAAGAATTTCTAATGCAAGGGGTAGGGGAGCTAAAAAGAGGTCAAAGAACTTCTAATGCAAGGGGTGTGGGAGCTAAAAAGAGGTCAAAGAACTTCTAATGCAAGGGGTGTGGGAGCTAAAAAGAGGTCAAAGAACTTCTAATGCAAGGGGTGTGGGAGCTAAAAAGAGGTCAAAGAACTTCTAATGCAAGGGGTGGGGGAGCTAAAAAGAGGTCAAAGAACTTCTAATACAAGGGGTGGGGGATAGATGTCGCCAGCGAGGCTTTGGGGAAGGCGCAGCGGCGTCTGTGTTCTTTCTGATGTGTAAACTTAATTAAATACAAGTAAAAACAGGGAATTAAATACGTATTATAAATACTAAACTCTTTCTTATCTTGACAGCACAAATGAAATCTTACAAATTCCAACATTTAACTAAGCGCTCCCGAAACACGAGTCAACCTTTTACTTCTGCTTGGAGGATATCCTCGCAAGTAAAAGGTAATCATTATGAATATTGAAAAAAAGATTTGCTTATACTTCTACCTTTTGCTTCAGAGAATTACCTTGTACTTCTACCTTATGCTTACAAGGATATCCTTCATTTTTATGAATACCTCCCATTAGGTCACCATACGCAAAACTGGGGTCCTAAAGGTACTGGAAAAGTGGGAGACCCAGGCCTACATGGCGCGTAATAGGAAACCATAAATGGAGAAGTGTTGAAATAAAAGCTCAAGATAGAGACGACTGGTGAAATTTAACCGAGCCCCTTTGCGTCAGTAGGTGTAGGAGAAGATGATGATGATGATGATGATATATACAGTATATATATATATATATATATATATATATATATATATGTGTGTGTGTGTGTCTATATATGTCTGTATATATATATATATATATATATATATATATATATATATATATATATATAATATATATATATATATGATTGTGACTTAATAGCCCAGTAGTTTTACGGTCAACTGTCAGCTTTGTTTCAACTCTGAGGCAGAGATTCGAATTATAATTCAGCCTACAGCACTCCTCATAAAATGAACTTTCCAAGGATCTGCATTCTGGAGTTGATAACAAGATGTATCCGAGGTTTAATAATTGAAAGACATACACACGCGCGCGCGCGTGCGCACACAAACATATACAGTATATATATATACCTATATATATATATATATATATATTATATATATATATATATATATATATATATATATATATATATATATATATATATATATATATATATATATATATATTGCCACCCTGAAATCAAAACTAAAAGCACACAAAAATGTAGATAGATTATCTAGGTTTGATACAACTAATCTTCTAGAAGATGAGGGCAGAGAAACATCTACAGTTGAATGTAAAATTTAATTTCCAGTCTCAGAGACTTTAGGCGACAAAGAACAGACAATTAATAAAGAATGGTGTGAAATTAAGAACCTATATCAGCCAGTTGATAGTGAAGTTGTGGGACATGCAGTTACAAGGAGAAAACCATAGATATGAAATGCTACGTGGGATACTATAAAAAAAAGGAAAAGAAAGAAATTGATTGGTTAAAGTTTTCAAGGAAGTTATGAAAATTACATGATAGAGCATGCTAAGTATTCCAGTTCAACAGAAAAGCCAGGAATGACTGGAGAGAATATTTAGACAGGAAAGCAGATGAGGCTGACAAAGCTATGAATTCAGGAAGTGGCTATGGTATAAGAATTGCTCATAGAATTATGAATGAAATCTCTATAGGGGCAAAGAAGAAGAAGCATATACCCATCAAAAAGAGATGGTTCTGTTATAACAACAGAAGATGAAGAAAGATAATGTTAGATGGAACACTTTAGTGAGGTCATGAATAGAAGATATGAAGGGAATAATTTGATTGATATACCTGACGCTGATGAAGACTTTGATGTGCCCATGAATGAATTCAGTGTGTTTGAAGTCGAAGCTATCTTAAAAAAACTAAAGCGATAGAAAGACCCGAGATACGATGGAATAACTGCTGAGAGGAAACTGGCTGAAAATGAAGTGACTCCAAGAGTACTTACAAGATTATTTTGTAGAATGTGCCATGAAGACGCAAACCCTGATAAATGGGAGCTAGGAGTGTTGGTGAAAAGGGGCCAAAAAAAAAGGTGATGTGACTGATTGCAATAATTAGAGGCATCACACTTACGTCAGTTATCATGAAAATATATAGCATGCTCATTCTAAAGAGACTAGAGAGAAAACTTGATGAAAAACTGAGAGATGAACAAGCAGGATTTCAAAAAGGTAGAAGATGTACGGACCAAATTTTAATTTTAAGACATGTGGTACAGCAATGTGTAGAATATAGAAATCCACTTTGATGGCATTTGTGGACTATGAAAAAGCCTTTGATAGTGTGCACCGGCCAATTTTGTGGCGAGTCCTGTGCTATTATAGAGTTCCTCTTAAACATGTAAATTTGATCAATTCTGTTCAAGAGCATAGTGCGTGCAAAGTTAATGTTAATAGAGTCCTATCAAATGAATTTCCCTTGAACAGTGGAATACTCCAAGGAAACGTGCTATAAAAGTGATGAATTGGACTGGATTAGTAAAAGGAAATTTGGGAACCTAGAGTATGCCAATGACGCTGTCCTCATTAGCAAAATACCACAGGACTTGCAGAGCTTGCTTACGAGAATGCATGAAATATAACATGAGGTTAGGCTTAAGATAAATAGAAGAAAGACAGAGATGATGAGAACGGAATATGCAATGGAAGATGAAATATCATTGGAAGGGGAAAGGATTAATGAGGTAGAATCATATAAGTATTTAGGAACTATGATCTCTAATACAAGGTTTTTAGAATGGGAGTCCAGTGAAAGATTAAAAAAGAGTAAATCAGACAAGGCTAAGTTAAGTAAAATTAGGAAATCAAATCGCCTGAAGTTACAAATAAAAACCAGACTATAAATCAGTTCAGTGAGATCGGTGTTACTGTATGGACACGAGTCGTGGTATGACAATGAAACAATATCCAACATATTTTGTAGATTTGAGAAGAAACCCTTCAGAAGGATATTGGGGGTTTAATGGCAGGACAAGATTAGAAATGAAACTATAAGAGAGATTACTCAAGTGCCATATGTGGATGAGATCATGGTGAGGGGTAGATGGAGATGTTTTGGGGATGCTCTTCGTACTCCCCAAGAGAGATTAGTTCACCAAACATTCAAGTGGGTTCCACAAGGCACTAGAAGAGTTGGAAGACCCAGGCCTACATGGCTGAAGACTATGGAGCGTGAAGTGGATAATGCATGGAGAAGTATTGATTTAAAAGCTCAAGATAGCGACGACAGGCGAAATGCAACGGGATCCCTTGCGTCAATAGGCGTAAGAGGAGATGATGATGATAATGAATATGACTATCAGTACGCTCTTGATCATCGACGCATAAGTTCATATATGTTTGCGTTTGTACATACGTATAACCATACATACATACTGACATACATACATGAAGACAAAGAAAAATTTCGTCATTAAATTATTGCATTTTGACTGAACCCAAAAAGATGATCATACAGGAAAGGCAAAAGGAATCAAACAGCTTCACACAGTTAAAATTAATTAATCAGCAGTTAATGAATACCCTTCATGTGATTGTTGTAGCAACATTCACAACCGCTTTCTAAAACATTTATAAAGATTCAAGACTTTCGTTGATCAAATCCGTCACTTTACCGTTAAAGAAATTCGTGAACAAATTTGATCACCAAAATTGAGTCTGCGTTAAAGCACTCGATCTAATTGGCCCGAGTGATCCATTAGTGTTGACCGTATTAACTTCAGTGATTGAAAATAAATACTTCAAGCAAATAGAACGCAGATATAATTTTACTTGTCATTTTCTGAACTGGAGATTTGTAACAGAAGCTATAGTGAAGGAGGACACAAAACAGGAACTTATATAACCGTCAGACATACAACCACATACAGGCAAGGTTCTTTACATTTAGTCCCAGTATTTTAATAAAGGGTTTAAAACTGTCAATTTTCTAACTCGTGCAACACCTAATGATGTCTGCAATAATTCTGGAATGTTTCAGCAATATGTTTAAAACATAGATCTCCCCATTTTCTGTTACATACAGTAGTAAGAACGAGCTCTCCCACTATTCTAGATCCTCGACTCTGGTCTGGGGAATGACTAGGTCACTAGGGGATTGGAGGGGTCTGGGTAGAAGAAGGTTAAGGCTGGGTGAGATAATTGGAGGCTAAATAAAGGAAGTGAAAGTGTCGTTTTACTATTTTCAGCAATCAAAGATGTGGCGGAATGGTCTCCATAATGCTGTTATTAGTTGGATCAGATGAACATAAGGACTAATTTTAGGGTTGATTTCTTTTCTTATTGGATACTACTACGAGATCTTCTACTGCTACTGGGTGAGCAGTTTCAGGTACAGCATCATTAATGGGAGGGAGTAGGTACGATGGTCTAGAGCAGTGGTTCCCAAACTCTCTTACCTGACGCCCCCTTTATGCTTCCAGTAGACCTGTACGCCCCCACTCCTCTCTTTTTTTATATGAAATGATTCTTAAATTTATTTCTTAGCATTATACAGGGAAACAGATTTCTGTTTGTATTACATTTTAATAATGAAAGCCACTCAAACAAATAATAGTACATTCCAGTAACTAAAAACGAAACATTTGGTTCAAAGTGAGCGAAAAATAGTTTGAACATTAGCAAATTTTATTATTCTATTAAACAAGTAATTCCAAGCAGATGACTTCACGCCCCTCTTGTATCGTGCTCACGCCCCCCTAGTGGGGCGCGCCCCCCAGTTTGGGAACCACTGGTCTAGAGACTGTTGAGGATGAATGGTAGTGGTTGCATATGATTAGGGTTATTGGCACAGCGCTGGGGCTCGGGAGGCCATTTAGAGCTAACGTTAGACTAAGGTGAAAAAAAGTGAAGTAAAAGTAGAGAGATTAAAAGTAGATGCAATTTGGGCCAAAGTGGTGCAGAAAATCGATTTGATTAATGCATACATTACATTACAACACATGAGTTCTCATGACGTCACTATTATGGCGTTCTGTTGCGCTAAATCTCTCTCTCTCTCTCTCTCTCTCTCTCTCTCTCTCTCTCTCTCTCTCTCTCTCTCTCTCTCTGAATGAAGGTTGTGTGTAATATTTGCTTCTCATGACTAAATATTGATAAAAAATCAAACACCTATATGTTCAGTGGGAGTTTATTATCACAAGAAATGTATTTTATTAGTGCCATGAACTGCTACTAAGCAAATGCAAAGATCTACCGGCTCATTGCATGAATGATAATCCCATTCCTCTTCTTGTGCTCTCATGAAAAACACTAACATTCAGCCAACGGCGAATATCAGTCACAACCTGATTGTCCGACTGAGCTTTAACTTTTCTATTGGCAGAAGAACAACTCTTCCGAAGGGCGACTTCTCAGATAAGAAGAACCGACCCCAGGGGGGCATTCTAGAACCCCAAAATAATATTTAATAAGTTTGAAGTTAGTTTAAAGGGGCTTGAATCATTGCCTTGTTCAAGGTATTCAATGGCTTTTTGTTATTATCATTATCATTGCTATTATCATTACAAAGGTTTATAAATATTTGTCAATCTCTTGTTAGTCCTTTGTATTGTATAATAAATATATTGATTTTAAGATGTTCATCGGAGGAACGAAAATGAAAGTATATATATTTTTCTGTGTCATAGGCTTTATTGTAAATAAATAAACATTCATATAATGAGTGTATATATATATATATATATATATATATATATATATATATATATACAGTATATTTATATATATAATTATATAATGTGTTTGTATGTGAATGTTTGTATGTATGTGTATTTCTATAACCCACTTTGAAAGATTTTGTTACTAATTTTCATGAGTGGATGGTGCATTGTTTGTATAACTGTGTGACATGTGTGTAATAAGGCTTTGTTTGTGGCCCATGTTGCTAACAAGATAACAACTATTGTCAGAGAATTGATGGAGTTTTAGGGTCGTTTTCTTAGTTTTAAAGTTCTATTTCCTTTTGATAATCGTTATTTTTCTATATGTTTTATAAATGTAATTATTGAGGTAGAAGATGGATCACTTGAAGTTTGCAGAGAGAGAGAAAGGGGAAATTCTCTCCAATTATTTTACAGGACCCATCAAATTTGTATGGAGATTATTGTTGCAGTTGAACATAGGCAGTTTCATTTACCTGCAATTATAGGCCATTTATTTATGCATAAAATAGATTTATTTAAGTTTGGATATCTTATAAAAGTGTTTATTTTGGTTTTATCGCTGATTCACTCAGATTTTATTATGGTAGCTGATTGCTAAAATAAATGAGTCTTAATGATATTCACAAGTTGACACGGGTTCAATCGTATTATGGTTCTCTGTGTACAGTATAGATAAAAATACCATGAACTTTAACATATCAGATAAATTCTTATATAGTTTCTGGATAATATTGCCAAGGACAGAGTTGACTGTAAACAGTAGATAAGTTCTTATTAAAAGACGTAGACAAATTTCAAAAGTTTTCACTCTATGACCAAGATTGGAATTCTTCCGAAATCATTCTCGTTATTAAAAAAAAAAAAAAAAAAAAAAAAAACTTTAAAAACATTCTGGTCTATTTTTGGAAATTTTTGTATTGTATAGAAGAATGAGGATATGCCCTTAGAAGCAAAATCATTTTAATATTTTGTTACGCCTTTGGGATGTTTTTGTTTCCGGACTTTTCACTTTATATTAGAAATTTTACGTCTATAACTACCGTATTTTATTTTTTTTTCAAACATAAGAACGTTCATAAGAAAATCTCTCTCTCTCTCTCTCTCTCTCTCTCTCTCTCTCTCTCTCTCTCTCTCTCTCTCTCTCTCTCTCTCACTCTCTCTCTTTATATATATAATATACATACATACATATATATATGTATATATACATACATATATATATATATATATATATATATATATATATATATATATATATATATATATATATATATATATATATGTATGTATGCATGTATGTATATATACGTATGTATGTATAGCAATTTGTTGCATTACGTAAAGGACCATGCTAGCATGGTGCTATGTATTTTTTCTATCAGTAAAGTTAGATAAGCTCTCTCGTGGAGAAATCTGAAATTCCTGCCTCTCGAGTGAGTAAATTTAAAAGCCCGAGTCAGAACAGGGAGATCAAAGCTGTTTCACTTTGACAAAACCGGGAGAAAATAAGAGCATCACATTCAACATCTACCGGCGTATGTGACGAACCTTGCAGTTCTCGTGGAAAACACGAGGCCTCCTGTTGCTACGGAGATTGCTCACACCGCCTCTTTCCTCATGTCCGAATTCTCATCAAGAGACGTGATCCCAATGATTCATAAAATGATAAAGACAACACATCCTTCTTGCCAAGGAAAAAGAATATTGCATCATAGCAGTTGTCACATCAAAGCTCATTAGCGATAATTCCTCAGTATCACCAATTACGGAGAAACGTCTTCCCTGAAGAAATATGAAATAACAGCGCGCTAATAAAAGACGTTGATGCTTCTGTCATATAATACAATTTGTTCTTAAAATAAATGAGGTTGATATTAACAAAAGGAAAAGTCTTACTTTCACGGTTATATTTAAAAGAATTATTCAGGTAAAAAGCTTAATGATTTAATGCACATAAATACTAATGGATTTGTATATATATATATATATATATATATATATATATATATATATATATATATATATATATATATGTATGTATATACATATATATATATATATATATATATATATATATATATATATATATATATATATAACCCCATTATCAGAAGAAAGATAACACAGCTAGACAGATGATTTGTATTATCTCTCCAAATACGTTAGAATCCTCTTTTGACATCAATAGCATAGAGCACTGGGTCTGCTTTTACGTCTATCTAAATACGTTGGCTTTTACGTAGGCTTGTTCAGATACATCAGTGTAACAAGAAAGATAACACATAGAAGGACAAAAGATAAGGTTTATCTCTCAAAATACGTTGGAATCCTCTTCAGTCATCAATAGTATAGAACACTGGGTGTGCTTTCACGTAGTTTTCTTCAGGTACCCCAGTATCAGAAGAAAGATAACACATAGCCAGACAGAAAATAAGGTTTATCTCTCCAAATACGTTATAATCCTCTCCAGACATCAATGGCATAGAACACTGCGTGTGCCTTTACGAAGGTTTGTTCAGGTACCTCAGTATCACAAAAAAAGATAACACGTTCACCTACAGGAGATAAGGTTTATCTCTACAAATACGTTGAAGTCATCTTCACACATCAGTAGCATAGAACACTGGGTGTGCTTTTACGTAGGTTTGTCCAGGTACCCCAGCATCAGAAGAAAGATAACACATAGACCGACAGAAGATAAGGTTTATCTCTCCAAATACGTTAGAATCCTCTTCAAACATCAATAACACTGAACACTGGATGTGATTTAACGTAACTAAGTCACCTGAAAATTATATCATATTTTCTTATATCATGGTATCAGCCCAGCGATATACAGTAAGCATTTGCTGACATTCTTCTGGAGGCATTGTTCAAATTTATAACACCAATACAGTCAGATTCATTGTTTAAGCGCAGGTTATGTTTTATGGTTCATACATTTGGTTAGGCATCGCGGGGTTAACGAATACGTTGCGGAGAATAAACGCTACGTTTTTCACCCGTATTTTAAGGTTGAATGTTGGAATAGTAGTTAGCTATTATTCCACTTACCTACTACTACTACTACTATTATTATTATTATTATTATTATTATTATTATTATTATTATTATTATTACAAGGTAAGCTACAACCTTAGTTGTAAAAGCAAGAGTCTATATGTTCAAGGGCTCCAAAAGTAGCCCAGTGAGGAAAGTAAACAAAGAAATTAACAAACTACGAGAGAAGTAATGAAACATCAAAATAAAATATTTAAGAACATTAACAACATGAAATTAGATCTTTCATATATCACCTATAAAAACTTTAAAAAGACAAGAGGAAGAGAAATAAGATAGAATAGTGTGCCATATTGCCCCTCAAGCAAGAAAAATCCAACCCAAGACAGTGGAAGACCATGGTACAGA
>NC_090726.1:61338181-61375681 GCF_036898095.1 Palaemon carinicauda | reverse complement strand
TATATATATATATATATATATATATATATATATATATATATATATACTGTATATATATATATATATATATATATATATATATATATATATATTTATATATATATATATACTGTATATACATATATTCTTTTCGGATTTGCTCAGCCCCCCCCCCCCCCCCCCGTCCCTCATGTAAAAGGAAGAGAGAGTATTCGTACCATGGCGAGAGGTGGGTGGGGAAAGTGCGCGTGTGTATGTATATCTATCTAAATATTTAGCCGTCATATTTGACGGGTCGTTCACGCTAATGCATATAGAACTACCATAAGGTAAACTTGCTGGGCAGGTTAGGCAATCAAGTTAGGGAGTCAAGGGCCAAGTCTATACGGCTACGGCAGCAGTGCCGTTGCTTGGCCCTCGCTGGGAGGTCACGTCCTTGCGAAAGATGTAAATTTCAGGCTAGTTTACGTAACACATGTCCTGTGATATTGTTCCCGGGTGACTCTATATAATATGCAAATGTCAGGACAATTTAGACTCTTCAGTATAAATGTACATGATTAAGACTTTAAAGAAAAGCTGAGGGTACGAGAGACCCAAATTAACATTGTATCATTTAATATGTAATCTAGGCAGTGTTCGGAATAATGTGAGATATATATATATATATATATATATATATATATATATATATATAATTATGTATGATAGTATACGTTGATAAATCAATGGATATACATAACGCACACACATAAATATATTTTCGTATGCATATATATATATATATATATATATATATATATATATATATACATATATATATATATATATATGTATATATATGTATATATATACATGTATACAGTATATATACATACATTTGCATATATATTTCATTTATATCTATATTTGTACAAGTTAATTGTGTGCATTCGATTCATTATAAATCATAAAGCTGGACATTTCATTTGATAAATGAATCTATGCCAATTAAAAGCTCCCGGACTTACTGCCTATCATTTTCATATTCAACCCATATTCAACAGACAAAACTAAACTTCAAATATTGTTAATATTCTATAACTTTAACACTAAAACAATGTATTAAATTGTTAATTATAGTATAAAATAATATCCCATAAATCAGAATAATGGATATATTTACGAATATTAAACTCTTCTGAAGCCTATACCAATAAATTAGAAGCACATGGTAGTATTCGTACTAAACTAGAAGTCAACTTTCAAGGATAGCGTAAAGGAAGAACCATAATACCATATAAATATGTACAAGTATCATGACTGCGACTGCCAAAGATCTATTATTGCAACTTTAATTCATTGACAATATAAAAGTTACTAGTGCAGCGTACCATATTTTATCTTTTGACACCTTCCTCCTTGATTTGCACTCCTATGATCAGGCCTACTGGTTTCTCTGTAATATCTACATCAAGGATTAGAGAAGCTTCTTCTGTCTACTTAGTCAAACTCTATGAAATAATAAATCAATTGATTTGAAATATACTACACTATTATTACCATTGCTATATATTTAAGTAGAATTTATGATACAAAGAATTTCCCGTTAGCATTAGATTTTATTTTCAAATGCTGGGGAGAAGTAAGGTAATCTTAAAAAATTACACCGATTATTTAGATTGATCTAATACAAAGTTTCTTTAATATGAAGGTCATGTAGTAGGAGATCAACCCAATCTAAATTTTTCTGAACTTATATGTCAATGCTTATTCCATATACAGATCTTATTTAAATCTCTATTAAGAAGCCGGGGTGGGCACAAATTTCTACAACAACATTAGCATTGTCTGCATACAGTCCCATCCTATTGTACTATCATATCTATTTTCTAGGGCACCAAATATGTTGACGTCTATAAAAAGAATAACACTACAAACATAGTCTTTGGCATAGCAGCTACAATTTTATGTGCAGAATTCAAACGTTTTACAAGTTACAAGCAGCAATAGAATCAAGCTGTAATTTATTTTTGTGTTGGTGGTAACTAGCAAGATCTCTAGGGGCACCAACTGTACTTAATTGTTTCATAAGGGCATGCTGAAAACCATAAGTAGGTTTCCAAATTCAAAATAATTATCCGAGAACACAAAGATTTGTTTTTAATGCAAATTTAGAACACCAGAATATGTTTTAGGACAAAGAAAATGTTGCAGAAATAATGCCCAGGAGTTTGGTGGAAAGGACACCAGGCATCTTTACAGGAAACTAAACTGAACGAGAAAAAAGTTTTTGGGTAGTGGAATGTCCACTGAAAATAGTTTAATCCCAATTGACCTATGAATTAATGTAATTAACACATCCATAGCTGTACAATCATTTGTTATTACTTCGCAGTTGCTTTAAGACTTTAGTTTCTTATTTTTATTTTTAATTTATTGTACTACGAATATAAGAGACTAAATTGTCTACTGCTATTCCAGAATGGTCAATGGTGACAATAATATCGCAAAGGTTGGCTTCACCTTTGGTTCCCCGGAAAAATAATTTGAAACAATCACAAAATTGACAGAATAAAAAAATTATGACTTTGGTCCAACTCATTTTACAAATCACTTTGTTAAGTCGTTTGAATCTTTTTTAGCATACCATCATCAAATTACCTAATGAAAGGTGTAGTTGGTATTACCATCTAAACTGTTTTAGGGTTCTATGTTATTCTAAGTATTTAGGAGAACTATGAACATCTGTTCATTGGGATAGTACATTACATTTAGTTATACCTAAGTTAAGACCAAGCCATTAGATATATATATATATATATATATATATATATATATATATATATATGTATATATATATATATATATATATATATATATATATATATATATATATATATACTTATGTGTGTGTGTGTCTGTGTGTGGATGTGTGTGCATGCCTGCGTATTCATTTATTCAAATTATAGAAGTCTTACATGTACTTGTTAACATTTTTTTTTTTAGTAGGAAAGGAGGAAGAAAAAGTCCAAATATACCATGTCTTTGAATAAGATTTAAAGACCTAATTAAGTTGTCACATTAAATTACGATAAAGTTGTTTTGAGAATAGGTGAAACCGTCCACCTAACAATTATTCTTCACTGAAGGGGTTAACTACTGCACTGTAATTGTTCAGTGGATACTTTCCTCTTGCTTAGGGTAGAAGAGACTCTTTACCTATGGTAAGCAACTCTTCTAGGAGGAGGGCATTCTAAAATCCAACCATTGTTCTCTAGTCTTGGGTATTGCCATAGCCTCTGTACCATGGCTTTCCACTGTCTTGGATTAAGAGTTTGCTTGCTTGAGCGTACACTCGGGCGCGCTGTTCTATCTTATTTCTCTTCCTTTTGCTTTTTGAAGTTTTTAGTTTACATATTTAGGATCTAATTTAATGTTACTGTTCTTGAAATATTTTATTTTGTTTATTAAATCTCTTGTAGTTATCTATTTTCTTGTTTCCTTTCTTCGCTGGGCTATTTTTCCCTGTTGGAGCTCTTGGGCATAGCATCTTGCTTTTCCAACTAGGGTTATAGCTTAGCTTGCTTGTAACAACAATAACAACAACAACAACAACAATAATAATAATAATAATAATAATAATAATAAAAATAATAATAATAATAATAATAATAATAATAATAATAATAATAATAATAATAATAATAATAATAATAATAATAATAATAATAATAATTTGTGGTTTCCTCTGGAACTTTTCACACCAGGTGGTCTGCATTGCCCAAGAAGCGAATCTTAACAATAGAAACAAAGTCATTCTTCAGAGCTTGGGTTCTCTAAGACACTTGCTGTTTACATACCAATTATTTCTTCTCCTTATGTTTAAAACTTCAAATATCAAATATAAAAAACTGGTCCCTGGTATTTTAAAGGCTTCGCCTCTCTACGTTATTGTTGTAAATCAGTTGAAAGGGCAATAGAGAGAAACTACTTTTCCACTATTAACAGTAAATAAAATTATTACTAAATTCATAATTTATAAAAAATGATGGTTCAAAATTTAAGAGTAACGTTTCCTACAAAGAAAATTATTGAAAATAAAGATGAAATGACCGATATTATACCCAGTATTGAGGCTCACATCAGAGAAACGTCTCTGGATGCTGCTAGGCTAGACGGAAATCACAAAATAGAGACCATGAAAGGGGAGAGGACAAAGGAGCCATCGAACCTTCAAAAAACAAATTCACCTCTAATGAGTACAATGTGCGATCATTCCCATGGATGATATTTCGGAAATACTGTAGTTCTGATATAAAGACGGTATTTGCGTCGCTGACAGCTGGCATATGTCTATTTCCAATTCATTAGCCTTGTGCATTTGTCCAGTGCCACTATTAATACGTTCATGTAAAGTTCATATTGATAACTAATTGGGACAGAATTTAGGTTAACAATTTATTTTAAAGTTGGAGGTGAGTATAGGCACCCATAACCACATACACACACACACACACACACACACATATATATATATATATACATATATATATACAAACACCCACACACACACACACACACACACACATATATATATATATATATATATATATTTACATATATACATACATACATACATATATATATGTATATATATACAGTATATATATATATATATATATATATATATATATATATATCATCAGCCATTAATAGTCCACTGCAGGACAAAGGTCTCAGATATGACCTTCCACTCACGTCTGTTTATGGTCTTTTTATGCCAGTCTATACCTGCAAATGTATAGCTCGTCAATCGATCGTCTTCTCTTCCTTCCCCTGCTTCGATTGCAGTCTTTAGGAACCCATACTGTTATTCTTTTTGTCCATCTATTATCTGTCATTCTCCTTATATGTCCTGCCCACGTCCATTTCTTTTTCTTGGTTGGCTCTTGCATCCAAGTTGCTCGTTTTCTCTCTCTTAGTGTTATTATTATTATTATTATTATTATTATTATTATTATTATTATTATTATTATTATTAGCCAAGCTACAACCCTAGTTGGAAAAGCAAGATGCTATATGCCCGAGGGCTCCTATAGGGAATAATAGCCCAGTGAGGAAAGGAAATAACGAAATAAATAAATGATGAGAACAAATTAAAAATAAATCATTCTAAACACAGTAACAACGTCAAAACAGATATGTCATATATAAACTATTAAAAACGTCAAAACAGATATGTCATATATAAACTATAAAAAGACTCATGTCAGCCTGGTCAACATAAAAACATTTGCTACAACTTTGAACTTATGAAGTTCTACTGATTCAACTACCCGATTAGGAAGATCATTCCACAACTTGGTTACAGCTGGAATAAAACTTCTAGAATACTGTGTAATATTGAGCCTCATGATGGCGAAGGCCTGGCTATTAGAATTAACTGCCTGCCTAGTATTACGAACAGGATAGAATTGTCCAGGGAGATCTAAATGTAAAGGATGGTCAGAGTTATCAAAAATCTTATGCAACATGCATAATGAACTAATTGAACGACGGTGCCAAAGATTAATATCTAGATCAGGAATAAGAAATTTAATAGACCGTAAGTTTCTGTCCAACAAATTAAGATGAGAATCAGCAGCTGAACACCAGACAAGAGAACAATACTCAAAACAAGGTAGAATGAAAGAATTTTGTGCAATTGAAGAAGACACAGACCTAATGTGTTTCTCAAAAGTAAATTTGCTGTTGAGAATCACACCTAAAATTTTAAAAGAGTCATACAAATTTAAAGAAACATTATCAATACTGAGATCCGGATGTTGAGGAGCCACCGTCCTTGACCTACTTACAATCATACTTTGAGTTTTGTTAGGATTCAACTTCATACCCCATAATTTGCACCATACACTAATTTTAGCTAAATCTCTATTAAGGGATTCGCCAACCCCAGATCTACATTTAGGGGATGGAATTGATGCAAAGAGAGTAACATCATCTGCATATGCAACAAGCTTGTTTTCTAGGCCAAACCACATGTCATGTGTATATAGTATGAAAAGTAATGGGCCAAGAACGTTTCCATGTAGAACACCGGATATCACATTCCTATACTCACTATGGTGCCCATCAACAACAACTCTTTGAGATCTATTACTTAAAAAATCAATAATAATGCTAAGAAACGACCCACCCACTTCCAACTGTTTGAGTCTGAAAACAAGGGCCCCATCATTATTCTTTCCATAGCTCTTTGAGTTGTGACTAGCTAATGTTCTAAGGGTTTAGTAAGGGTCCAGGTTTCTGATGAATAAGTTAATACCGGTAGGGCCATATAATTAAATACTTTTCTTTTTAGAGAAAGGGGCATTTTACCTTTCATAGTCTCATTTTGTTTACCAAAATCTCTTTAGCCTTCTTTTATTTTCGGTTTCATCTCCTGGGGTAACACTTTCTGTCTGTCCTAAGAATGTATATGTATTAACATTCTCTAGGGGTTCATTCATTACCCTTATTTGTTGTCACTGCATTTTCATTAAACATTATCCTAGTTTTACTCATATAAACACAGACACACAGACACACACACACACACACACACACACACACACACATATATATATATATATATATATATATATATATATATATATATATATATATGTTTGCGTTTGTTAACATATGGATATGTATGTACATGACTCATGAGTGTGATGGTGAGATGAGTAATATAGCTTATCTTTGTATGCAAAAAGAAAAATACAGCAAAGCTAAATATTCAAAATAATAATTTTCCTTTACAGCAAAAAGCATTTTCTTCCACATTTAAATCGAATCTAAAATCCGATGAAACATAAAAGCACTTTTCTGGAATTTTGATATATCTAAATATATTCAATAATATGACTGCCTCTTTCCAATTGCGTTATATATGAAGCAGTGAGAGTGAGATATGTCGAGTTTATTTGGGCCCCAGGAAAAATGGTGTCCTCTTTACATCCTCTGCTGCCTGGAAAGGGAAAGGAGAGCAAATCTAGCACACGTATTTTTCTTTTTAATTATCTGGTAATCAATAACTGAGGATTCTTGAAAAGAAAGTTAGTTCTCCTAACCCAAACTCGTTCTCAAAGCCGTGTTCCAGAAGTTTATCTTATGACCTAATTCCTGTTAACTGGCATTACCTGTGTTGATTGAAAGCAGGCAATAAAAACCTGGAACCATAAAATGTAAAGGCTTTAAGCTTTTAGCTCAACATTTTAAAATGGAGGGCACAAAGGCCAACGTAAAGTAAGCCTAAAAAGGTAAAGTGAATAAGAAACTTCGAATAGGCCTTCTGTACTTTAAGATTAGACCTGGTGCCATATATTCTCGAGCCAATCCATCATCATAAATGCAAAAGGGTGATATTCTGGTGGAAATGGCATTTTACTTTTTAATTTTTAGTGGCATTTCCATAAGGGTGTTTTTCGTTTCCCATAAAACCGGCCAGGTTTTATGGGAAACGAAAAACACCACTAATCGATTCTCTTTAGCAAGAGTATGGTAATGTTAATGCTCTGGGAATTGTAAATGTGCATTAACAAAAATAAAAGACTGGGAATAAATACACGATTTTTTTTCTTTTATTGAAATGAAGCTACCTGAAAGAGGCTAAGAGGAAATGTTCCCAAGATGGTCTGAAACACGTCTTTGAAAAGTGGCCTATGATGGCATATTAATAAAGTAGTTTGTTTGATAATTATCTTAGTTTTCTACAATATACACACACACACACACACACACACACACACACACACATATATATATATATATATATATATATATATATATATATATTAATTTCTGCTTATTTTTCTAATAAAATAATTCTTAATCCCTGTGATTGTTTAGTTAAACTGTAATATTTAACTTTGATAATGAAGTTGGAGGAAATTATGCTTTTGTTTCCTATATACACCACCTATTTGCCGACTTGTTAATATAACTAATCATAAAGTTACTTGAATAATCATACGAAAATTTGACCAAAAGTAGGATTCATAAGAGTAATATACTACTAGATTTTGGGTATAAGAGAACATTCATGGTTGTGGATGCTAGCTAACTCCACCAAACGGTTTATGGTCTTGGTTTACTTTATTTGCATGTTGAAAGGGTTTCAAAAGATCTCCAAGGAAAATTGTTCCGGGATCCCATATTGTAACAAGTGAGCAAGTCCTGAACGCGGACATGGTCCTCGTAGAGGACATACCTCCGCACGTGACCTTGACCTTCAGGTGACCTTGACCTTCACGTGACCTTGACCTTCACGTGACCTTGACCTTCACGTGACCTTGACCTTCAAGTGACCTGCTTGACTTTTGACCTTCAAGTGATCTTTGTTCATTTGCCACTGATACTTAATATGACATTGATATAATGCACCAATATGACCTTGACCTTTGACCTTTATAAATTTGAACATCACCCATGGGTTGCGCCTGGACTAGGACTTCCCTGTTGGCTTATGCAAAAGTCAGTGCTTTATTTCTGTCTCTTGATATGGCCACTTATGTCATAGTGACACCAGTGACCCCTGTGACCTTGACCTTGGGGTGACCTTGACCAAAATTTAATCAGTTCTTCCATACACATTGGGGAACTACTTGGCCAAGTTTGAAGTGATTCCGTGTAGAAATGTGGCCTCTACGTTGTCCACAGACAGACAGACAAACAGAGAAACAAACAAACAAACAAACCGAACCGAAAACATAACCTCCTGGCGGAGGTAATTAAACACAATGAGGACACTTCAGATCATCAGGGCAATTGGAGACATCTCTGTCTCTTTAGGGCAAGAGACGAACATTATGCCCCTGAGAACCACAAGATACCATAGATGTTTCCGGACTACATCGACGGTAATCAAGCAACAAGTTTAGCCCAGGCTCGAAAGAAAGATATGGGTGATTTAAACCAAAACGAGGGGTTGAAAAACGATAAAAGTGCTACACCTGTGTTCTTAAGGAGGTATGGTTTTAAGAGTTAACATACGGAAGAAGAAAGCCAATTTCTCTCTCTCTCTCTCTCTCTCTCTCTCTCTCTCTCTCTCTCTCTCTCTCTCTCTCTCTCTCTCTCTTTTATATATATATATATATATATATATATATATATATATAAATATATATATATATATATATATATATATATAAATATATATATATATATATATATATATATATATATATATATAAATATATTTATATATACATATCATACACAAATATATATATATATATATATATATATATATATATACACACATCATATATTTCATAAATATACATATATATATATATATATATATATATATATATATTATATATATATATGTATATATATATATGTATACATATCATATATACATTATATATATATATATATATATATATATATATATATATATATTTGAAACAAATTTATAGAAATGGAAAACCATTAAAAGTACTTATCTTGATCGTCTTACAAATCCAATGATGGTTTGCTAGCATCAAATTACAAAACTTTGAGTTTTGTTAGGATTCAACTTCATACCCCATAATTTGCACCATGCACTAATTTTAGCTAAATCTCTATTAAGGGATTCACCAACCCCAGATCTACATTCAGGGGATGGAATTGATGCAAAGAGAGTAACATCATCTGCATATGCAACAAGCTTGTTTTCCAGGCCAAACCACATTTCATGTGCATATAGTATGAAAAGTAATGGGCCGAGAACACTACCCTGTGGAACACCGGATATCACATTCCTATACTCACTATGGTGCCCATCAACAACAACTCTTTGAGATCTATTACTTAAAAAATCAATAACAATGCTAAGAAACGACCCACCCACTCCCAACTGTTTGAGTTTGAAAACAAAGGCCCCATCATTATTCTTTCCATAGCTCTTTGAGTTGTGACTAGCTAATGTTCTAAGGGTTTAGTAACGCTCCAGATATCTGATGAATAAGTTAATACCGGTAGGGCCATATAATTAAATACTTTTCATTTTAGAGAAAGGGGCATTTTACTTTTCATAGTCTCATTTTGTTTACCAAAATCTCTTTATCCTTCTTTTATTTTCGGTATCATCTCCTGGGGTAATATTTTCTGTCTGTCCTAAGAATGTATATGTATTAACATTCTCTAGGGGTTCATCCATTACCCTTATTTGTTGTCACTGCATTTTCATTAAACAATATCCTAGTTTTACTCATATAAACACACACACACACACACACACACACACATATATATATATATATATATATATATATATATATATATATATATATATATATATATATGTTTGCGTTTGTTAACATATGGATATGTATGTACATGACTCATGAGTGAGATGGTGAGATGAGTAATATAGCTTAACTTTGTATGCAAAAGAAAAATACAGCAAAGCTAAATATTCAAAATAATAATTTTCCTTTACAGCAAAAAGTATTTTCTTCCACATTTAAATCGAATCTAAAATCCGATGAAACATAAAAGCACTTTTCTGGAATTTTGATACATCTAAATATATTCAATAATATGACTGCCTCTTTCCAATTGCGTTATATATGAAGCCTAACTGTGAGAGTGAGATATGTCGAGTTTATTTGGACCCCAGGAAAAATGGTGTCCTCTTTACATCCTCTGCTGCCTGGAAAGGGAAAGGAGAGCAAATCTAGCACACGTATTTTTCTTTTTAATTATCTGGTAATCAATAACTGAGGATTCTTGAAAAGAAAGTTAGTTCTCCTAACCCAAACTCGTTCTCAAAGCCGTGTTCCAGAAGTTTATCTTATGACCTAATTCCTGTTAACTGACATATAGAGCAGGCAACAAAAACCTGGAACCATAAAATGTAAAGGCTTTAAGCTTTTAGCTCAACATTTCAAAATGGAGGGCACAAAGGCCAACGTAAAGTAAGCCTAAAAAGGTAAAGTGAATAAGAAACTTCGAGTAGGCCTTCTGTGCTCTAAGATTAGACCTGGTGCCATATTTTCTCAAGTCAATCCATCATCATAAATGCAAAAGGGTGATATTCTGGTGGAAATGGCATTTTACTTTTTAATTTTTAGTGGCATTTCCATAAAGGCTGGCCGGTTTTATGGGAAACGAAAAACACCACTAATAGATTCTCTTTAGCAAGAGTATGGTAATGTTAATGCTCTGGGAATTGTAAATGTGCATTAAAAAAAAAAAAAATAAGACTGGAAATAAATACACGATTTTTTCCTTTTATTGAAATTAAGTTACCTGAAAGAGGCTAAGAGGAAATGTTCCCAAGATAGTTTGAAACACTTCTTTGAAAAGTGGCCTATGATAGCATATTGATAAAGTAGTTTGCTTGATAATTACTTTAGTTTTCTACAATATATATATATATATATATATATATATATATATATATATATATATATATATATATATTACTTTCTGCTTATTTTTCTAATAAAAAAAATCTTAATCCCTGTGATTGTTTAGGTAAACGGTAATATTTAACTTTGACAATGAAGTTGGAGAAAATTATGCCTTTGTTTCCTACATCCACCAGCTGTTTGCCGACTTGTTAATATAACTAATCATAAAGTTACTTGAATAATCATACGAAAATTTGACCAAAAGTAGGATTCATAATAGTAATATACTACTAGATTTTGGGTATAAGAGAACATTCATGGTTGTGGATGCTAGCTAACTCCACCAAACGGTTTATGGTCTTGGTTTACTTTATTTGCATGTTGAAAGGGTTTCAAAAGATCTCCAAGGAAAATTGTTCCGGGATCCCATATTGTAATTAAACACAATGAGGACACTTCAGATCATCAGGGCAATTGGAGACATCTCTGTCTCTTTAGGGCAAGAGACGAACATTATGCCCCTGAGAACCACAAGATACCATAGATGTTTCCGGACTACATCGACGGTAATCAAGCAACAAGTTTAGCCCAGGCTCGAAAGAAAGATATGGGTGATTTAAACCAAAACGAGGGGTTGAAAAACGATAAAAGTGCTACACCTGTGTTCTTAAGGAGGTATGGTTTTAAGAGTTAACATACGAAAGGAGAAAGCCAATTTCTCTCTCTCTCTCTCTCTCTCTCTCTCTCTCTCTCTCTCTCTCTCTCTCTCTCTCTCTCTCTCTCTTTATATATATATATATATATATATACATATCATATATATATATATATATATATATATATATATATATATATATACACACACACATATATATATATATACATATATATATAAATATATATATATATATATAAATATATTTATATATACATATCATACATACATATATATGTATATATATATATATATATATATATATATATATATATATATATACACACACATATATATATATATATATATATATATAAATATATTTATACATACATATCATACATACATATATATGTATATATATATATATATATATATATATATATATATACACACACATATATATATATACACATCATATATTTTATATATATATATATATATGTATATACACATATATATATATATACATTTATATATATATACATATACATATCATATATATATATATATATATATATATATAGATATATATATGTATATTATATATATATATATATATATATATATATATATGAAACAAACTTATAGAAATGGATAACCATTAAAAGTACTTATCTTGATCGTCTTACAAATCCAGTGATGGTTTGCTAGCATCAAATTACAACTAACTGCAGATTTCCAGACTTTCTAAGCCTCACACTATGGAAGAAGAGCTTATTATGCTAAGACTAAAGAAGGTCCTTTATCGTTTTACACAAGTCAAAGTAGCAAATTATCAGTTATTCGTCATCTCTTCAAAAAAGAATGGAAGAAAAGACTGAAAACACTGATGACAAATTATATAAATTGGACTAGACTTTGGCTTTGAATCATAATCAGCTAAGTCTACTATAAGAGGCAATGAATCTCCAGTCATGTATGAAACTTTGGGTTAACAGCTGTTATTTGTAAAACTATCACGAACATACAAAAGACCAAAGATGAGCCAGTATTTTGTCTACTTGAGAATTTCCCAGAAAGAAAGGAATTAATTCTACTAATAATCTAGCTTGAATTATGAAACATAAGTAACAAGTCGTCCTTAAGACTACAACAATTCCTTGAAGAAGTTAAAATTATTCAAATAAATCACAGCCCGTCGTAAGCTCTTCTTTTTTCTGAGCCTCATGGAATTGGAAGATAAGATCCGACCAGATAATCTCGTGTATATTGCACACCTGGAAAGAGCTTCGGAAAGAAATACCAGACCTATTTCAGGATGTCTCTTCCGCTTTAGATACTGAGCTGTGCTTAATCCATTCAAATATATCCGCAAAGAAGAAAAGGGAATGACGGAAGAGGTAAAAATTTCATTCCCAAAATAAAATGGCTACCGTGCAGTAAAAAAAGACAATATGCACTTTATTGCCTTCCCAACATCGTGTTTGATAATGTGAGGCTTCGGTGAATCGTCCCAGTCTCTTTATATGAATAGAAACGCACTGAAAATATATTGAATGAAAGATTTTACTTTTTGGAACTTTGAAATCCCCCTTCTCCTATTTGTTAAGAAGCTGACAACCCTCCATCAATCACACCCATCCTACTAACACTGCGAAGGCAATGCACAGCAACTACATCAATATGCAAATTTGCCCTTTCATTTTCATCATGATTTTCTTACTGTAAAGTTCATGTGTAGACAAAGGTTTATTTTCAATTCATGAACACTTTGCATTTTCAGTGGCAATACCAGCAAGTTCATGTAATATTAAGTTTGCTAAGTGGTTGAGGAGGAATATTTTCGTATGTGTGTGTCTAAGCATAAAAACAGGGTGCTAGTGGGGTGGCAGTCCAAATATCTTTGGGAACATCCAATCTAAAGTATAATTAACGTGACTCTAATAATGGACGCATGAGGTTGAAGACTTTTGAGAGAAATACTTTTATAAAATAAAATGGAGTAAATGAAATATGTGACATTAACATCTAAATAAAGTCTTTTTGGATGTATTATGTCCTATTTTTTACGACTGTCTTAAAAAGAGACCTTAAATAAATGGTAAGTAAGGCATTATCAAATTGCCAGAAACATGGTAGGGAGTGAGATTGGATATTTTTGAATTTGCTAAAATCAGCATCGTAACCTTCTGAATAAGCATCTTTTTAATCCATTATAAAATATTTTCAATGATATGAGTCCCCTCATATTTCATTAATAGATTGCAGGAGAGCTAGTAGCTTAAACAAACGTCTCTCCATTATACTAATCAATCTCTGGATCAAAAATCATATCACTCATGAAGAATTAAATTAAGAAAATCCACAAAAAAAAAAAAAAAAAAAAACGGCAAGGAAGATCTAGACTAACATTTGCATGAGCTACTTTTTTTTTTATTTTATTAAAGGGTCCATTCATCACTTTCCAGGCAATAGGATTCCCGAAGGGGGGATCAAAACGCTAGCATCAACATATATATATATTTTTTTTCTTTGAAAAACTAAAGATAAACTCTAAAAAAAAACCATCTACAACAGCGCTTTGCTGCTGGTCACGTGACAACTGTGAGAGGAGGATCCTAAGTGGAAAAGCAATCATATACTTAATACCGCCAGCACATGAAGTTGCAAAGATTATTAACCTTATACAGTAGTTACCTAAATAAATGACATAACTAAAACAAAATGGAAATATTTAGATTCATTCTTACTGTTGGGAATGTCTTTAGTGTAATTAATCAGATTCATAAGCAAATTACAAGCATCTAATTGTTTCTTACAAGCATTCTAGCTGGTACTATAAAATGGTTTACGTTACAGTATGAGCCATCTAGGCTAAAGCTTTTCAACAACTTGGAAGAGACTGGGACGATAATGATAAACAATGAAAAAGTATATTCCATTCTATAACCCCTTGAAATAAACATTGCATTACATAATTACTGACCATTTGAAAGAAGGGCTTATGAGAAATAAAGAAACTAATACAATAAGCTGGTTTAGTTGATGATATAAAACAGCTCATATAATTTTATTTCGTCACCACTCTAACCATTCATGCTGTCTTGGATTTTGATGATACCTAAGGAGAACATTGACTTTTTTGTAAGAAGTGTTAAAAGATAAATGGTGTAAGGAACAAATGTCGAAAGAATCCCTGTTAAGAAGTTCATTTTTGTTCTTATGTTTTCTATCATTAACCAATAACAAACGAATAGTGATGGTTTATGACTGAAGATTTTCTCGCACTCCACAGAAGTTAAGGTTCAGCTACTTCTTATAGTTCGGCTACAAAATTGCTGTAATAGTAATGTTACCAATTATCATCAGAAAATTTCATCTGATCCAAAATGCCATTCAACAAAATTCCAGTAGTCGGGTGTTCTCTGTTTGTAAACTATGGTATTCTTGTTTGCATGAACCATCAGACTAAAACTTGATTATTTGCTTTTTTTTTTCTTGCTTTTTTTTTGCCTTCCAAAAAAACTACGATAACGGGATATTTCTGATTTAATTTATTCATAACTATAAATTTCAGACTTTATTATTGCAATAAAGGTACTTGATGCTTATCACATAGCAAATTATTGTATCAATAAAATTTCTTACTAGTGGTATGAGTTGATTTATGCTTTCTATTTTATACTCATACTTTAAACATAATTACTAGAGGTGCCGATAAACTCTGGCCAGAGCCTCAGCTATATTTCAACCATTCTTTAATTCTAAATTCAACACACCAACAGGTACACGAGTAATCAACTGGAAACAACCGAACGATGATGAGTCAGTCCTAGGGTAAGCAAAAATTAAATCTTGACCTTCGAAGTTTGCATCAATAGTGCTTTTGCTATCATATTATTATTATTATTATTATTATTATTATTATTATTACTAGCTAAGCTACAACCCTAGTTTGAAAAGCAAGATGCTATAATCCCAAGGGTTCCAACAGGGAAAAATAGCCTAGTGGGGAAAGGAAATAAGGAAATAAATAAACGATACAAGCAATGAAAAAAAAAAAAATTCAACTGTTTGCTTAAAACTTAGTAACAAATTTTCAATACATTAATTTGGTCGATGTGTTTGACAGCATAAGGAGCAATGAGAAACTTAACATGGCTCATTCTTGCTCTCCTGAAGCTAAAGTTTTCAATCCGGTGGTTGTGAATCACTTACAGACATGTACCTAAAATTAGTGCATGGTGCAAATTATGGGGAATGAAGTTGAACGCTATGAAAACTCAAAGTATGATAGTAGGTAGGTTGAGGATAGTGGTTCCTTAACATCTAGGTCTCTGCATTGATAATGTTCCCTTTACTATATAAAACTCCTTTTAAATTTAAGGTGTGATTCTAGTTTGCATATTCACTCTTAAGAGACATATTCGGTCTGTTTCTTTTCAAATCTTCGGTGACCAGTCTATTCTGGTGAAATTTTTTAATTCTTTCATATTGCCTTGTTTCGAGTATTATTCTCCTGTCTGGTCTTGAGCTGCTGAATCTCATCTTAATTTGTTGGTGCGGTTAATTAAATTTCTCATTCCTGACGTAGATATTAACCTCTGGCACCGTCGTTCAATTAGCTCTCTATGCATGTTGCATAAGATTTTTCATAATTCTGACCATCCTTTGCATTCAGATCTTCTCAGTTTGTGCTATCTTGTCCGTATGCAGTTAATTCTAGGTCTTGCAATCTCCATCAAAAGGCTCAATACTACAAAGTATGGCAGCTGTGATCACATTGTGGACTGATCTTCATGACCAGGCAGTTAAATCGAGGGAACTTCAGATCTTCAAACTTGCAGCGAACGTTTCATGTTGAACAGGATGAAATCAGTCTCTCTTCATAGTTATATATGACAGATCAATTCTAAAGATTTTACTGATCTTAAGATATTTTATATTCATTATTCGTTACTTCTCATATACTGTAGTTTATTTATTTCCTTTCCTCACTGGGCTATATTTTCCCTGAGGTAGCCCTTGGGCTTATAATAATAATAATAATAATAATAATAATAATAATAATAATAATAATAATAATAATAATAGACTATTTTACATGTTGATACTTATGGAGGTGGAGAATCTCATCTGATTTATAGGACAAAAAAACGTCTAATAAATTCCTTATCACCGATTTTGGTATTAATCACCATCACCGTCGTTCAATTAGTTCATTTCACATTCTACAGTATATAAGATTTGCCATGACTCTAACCAGCCTTTGCATTCAAGATCTTCCCAGACTTTATCCACTTCGTAATACTAAGTATGTAATTAACTAACAGTTTTGTATTCCCTTCCGTTCGGATCAATACCACATAGCAAGCATTTTAGAAGCTTAATTCCTGTCTGCATGCAAATTGTTGAATGATTTTCAAATCATATAGTTGAATAAGATGAACTCCAGATGTTCAAACCTAGTGTAAATGTTTTTTCCGTTGAATAGATAAATGTAAGTATTGTTTCATAGTTTATATGTTATATTTCTTATTTATTTACTTTAATAACTATCTTAAGTCGTCTTATTGTTGTAATTTTTCTTTTACAGTACATTCTATATTGTTCTGTTTCTTCTAGTATAAGGGCAGCTTACCTTGTACGGTCCATATGCCTTGTAGCATTCTGCTTTTCTAATACCAATAAAAATAACTAAAAATTCCCCTGGTAATGAATAATCATCAGCCGAACATTATACATGTGCAAGGTTATCCTGGTAAACAAATAAAAGTTCCTCAATTCTTCGGATAAAGAATTCAACTTCGCATTAACCGTAAAAATAAACTGCAAAGACGAAGATCAACGTAATAAACAAAAATTATTAGGATAAAAACCTAATTCGTATAATGTACAATAGAGTATTTAAATAACTACAACGAATTTTCAGCTGGTTTATTTATCTCCAAGTTAATCCTTTTTACATACAAAGAGGGGATGCATGAAGGTATTGTTCAAACTTCCTTTGTAAAGCAAAGTTGTCTTCCTTTTGAAAATCAAACTTGTTCAAACTTCCTTTGTAAACTAAAGTTGTCTTCCTTTTGAAAATCAAAGTTGTCCAAACTTCCTTTTGAAAATCAAAGTTGTTTTTCAGACTTCCTTTGAAAATTATAACTCATCCCTTTGTTATTAATTTTAAATTTCTTGCTGTATGTGAAAGATATAAATATTGTATCAAGGGAAATAGACAAATGATAATATCCCCAGGCTATAACTGTGGTTTAGCAACGAGTGTAGCTCCTGAAATCTCATATATCAAAAACAATATATTAATGAAGATACAACTTCCATTTTAAGTACCACCTTGTAACACAAATAAAGCAAAGGAAAAAGATGCCATTTTCTATATAAGAGTCGACAGCCTCTTGTTGAGAATAATTGTTCATTTCAGTAGAAAAGGAATTGATGTGAATAGATAGTTTGGCCATAATTTTCAAAAATATTACTTGAATTTTCATACCCAATACATTGATGAACTGACGAAAACCAGAGTCAGGTGTTTTATTACACAGACACTAAAGAATTCGTATTGTGACAAATATTTACTCATTATCATGAAATCTTTTCCACCATCTGGTGAAATAGTTTAGTATGGTATGGCGAAATAGGTTATATTTTCTTCGATCTTGAAAATTATATTACTTTCTCTATTTCTATTATATTTCTTTATATGCCCAAATGGTTTATTAAAGGCGTTGTTAGTACCTTTCATAGTAAGTTAAATTTACATATGTTCCCTTTCATTTTTTGAGAAAGTCAGGTTCATCTTCTCTGCAACACCGTATATTATTTACTGGCTTGATTTTACTAATTGCATAGTATAGCTGGGGAACGGAAAACAGTCACGCAAATATAGAATTGTATGCACTGGTATACATCCTCCATTTGAGTTTTTCTGTTTATGGATAACCATTTCAATATATATATATATATATATATATATATATATATATATATATATGTGTGTGTGTGTGTGTGTGTGTGTGTGTGTAATATAAATGATATATTATTATTATTATTATTATTATTATTATTATTTCTATTATTATTAGCATTACCTCCTAAGCTACAACTCTATTTGGAATAGCAGGATGCTATAAGACTGAAGGCTCCATCAGGGAAAATAGCTCAGTGAGGAAAGGAAATAAGGAAATAAATAAACTATATAGACTATGAAATGTAATGGATATCTAACAACATTAACATAGATCTATCATCTATAAATAATGAAGAGAGAATAGCGTACCTAAGTTTACCCTTAAGCAAAATAACTCTAACCCAAAACAGTGGAAGACCAAGGTACAGAAATTATGACACTACCCAAGACCAGAGAACAGCGGTTTGATTTTGGACTGTCCTTCTCCTAGAAGAGTTGCTGATCTTAGGTTAACAGACTCTTCTACCCTTGCCAAGAGGAGAGTAGCCACTGAACATTTACAGTGCTGTAGTCAACCCCCTGAACGAATATGAATAGTTTGGTAATCTCAGTGTTGTCAGGTGTATGAGAACAGAGAAGAATGTAGACAGATTAAGTCAGACTGAATGTGTAGGCAAAGGATAAATGAGCCGTAATCAGAGATAAGGAGCCAATGTAGTGCCGTCTGGCCAGTCAAAGGACCCAATAACTCTCTAGTGGTATTATTTCAATGGTCGGCTGGTGCCCTGGCCAACCTCCTACCAACTTACACACACACACACACACACACACACACACATATATATATATATATATATATATATATATATATATATATATATATATGCACGTGTATGTGTGTGCGCTCGTGTGTATATGTGTTTAACCTATATGAGAAGGATGAAAGGATCAAATATCATTTCCAAGAGCCATAAAACATATTCGACTAAGCAATTAAATGACAAAGAAAAATGTTCTGAAAAAAGACAAAATCTTTTAAATTAAATAACTAATTGGATTTTAGAGATAAATTCAGCATAAAAGAAACTTTTACGTAAGAGTTTTTATAAATGTTGCTGGACTTGAAGAAAAAGTCATTCTTATGATTCTTTACGTTTTGACGAAAATAGTTACAAGGTAAATAACATCATAAGAAAATAATCTTCATAGAAATACTTCAAGTCTGTAGGAGAAAGTTTTTCTCTCAGAATTCCAACGCAGCTACACTCTTCTTAATTATTAACTTCTCTGAGTGAAGAAGTGGCTCAATGTACGTTCTTCCGTTTAAAGAATTTAATAAGCATATCTTGAATTAAACAGGTGAGGCACAAGCTCATTAATACGTTGATTAAATTCTCACCTAGAACAAAAGGGATGAAAAATGACTTGCTTACAGCCATAACTAGATTAGCCAACCTTTGGAATGAAATTAATTCGCCAAAATCACACGAATTTTAATGTTTTTTTTTTTTTCGAAAATACAGAATCCAGGTTCACTTAAGATTTCAAAAACCGTTTAAGTTTCATTCTGTTTTTCTTAACGCGGAAGATTCAATCCTAATGTAATCTTCGAAAAATTTTATATAAATTTCTAAACACTTAAGTTCCTCTTGACTATCATCATTACTACCATTTTTCTTATATTTTAGACAGTTGGCTTGTATTTATTGTGAAGACAATTTTTCAATCCAATTCTAAAAATATTACTTGATGAAACATAAGTGATGTTAGGTTATGCATGAAAAAAATGGAACGCACTGTACGAATAACAATTTTCACAATAAGTGATCTACAATACATAATTACACACACACACTCACACACACACACATATATATATATATTATATATATATAATATATATATATATATATATATATATATATATATATATACAGTATGTATATAAATATATATAGATGTATATATATATATATATATATATATATATATACACATATATATGAAAGGATTATTCCAGTAATCTTATGTTTTTTACTTCAAAACATTATAAATAACCCGAATATAATCAGCTAACTACAAGTTAACAAAATATGCCAGAACAATTGTAAGAACAAAATGGATCTTGTCTTTTACCTTCCTGAAAAATCAGGACAACTTACTAAACAGTTACTCACTATCTAAACCCACAAAATAATCTCAATTAATTTCACAGCTTTACACAACATGAATATATCCTCATTTGCTTTACACTTAACACAATTACTAAATCTCATTACCGGCAACGGACACAATTTCCTCTTTGAAGGGAACGCTTCATGAGCATATCAAGAGGTCCCGTTGATTTGAAATCTTGTACAGGAATCAGCAAGACGTTGGTCCTTTGGAACATGATATTTTTTTCCTACAAAACACACGTCGAATAATTTGGTTCTGTCGTTTAATGTTTCTGGGGAAACTTCCACATGACATTAACATTTCGGTAATGTAGTGCAGAAACAATTGATACCGGCATATCAAACGTTGCTACAAATTCTTTGCAACGTTAATTGAAACTTCATAAAATACTCATTAAGGTAAATCTCAAAATTAATCAACGCTCACTACTTAATGTGGATTCATTGTCCATAGTCTGTTCTTCATTTCAATTTAACAATTCACTTGTATCTTGTGTAATGGGTTGGTACTTATAACATTTATAATGACACGCAAAACAGGTTTCTTCCAGCTTACTTCCGATAATTAAATGGGTCTCTCCTGTGTTCTGCACACCTATTGTTAGTACGTTTGAGGCTACGCGATTTAGTAATTATGACCTTCTAAGAAAAACCTATATATATATATATATATATATATATATATATATATATATATATATATATATATATATATATATATATATATATATATACTCTATATACAGTATGTGAATGTTTACTATATGTATGAATAAATATTTACAAGTTTGTTAATGTGCATATATGTGTGCAAATGCAGGAATTGATAAATGGCAACTTCATACTATAGTGGTCAGGCCCAATGGGCCAATGAATAAAAAGAAAATGCTGGCGGAGGAAACAGGATTGGAGTTGGGCCCGCCCCAATGAGCGGTATAGACCAGTCTCTTGAAGAAGGAAGATTGCTAAAACCACGGAAGGCGGAAACAAAAAGACTTCCAAAGCTTGGTAGTAAAGGGAAAGAATTAGGTGTTAGGAGGCATTAGCCCGAGAGGTGTTACTAAAGCCGTTATTAAACTTTTGAGTAGCAGACGAAACAGTAACCATAGCAGCCAATATGCTTAATAAGATGTTTTTCTTTAGTCTTAATTTTATTCACCATATCAACTTTATGGAATTTGTCAATTAGGGCTAATAATAAATTTATCATATCAATTGTTTATAAAATAGACAATTTAAGTTAGTGAATTTAGTTTCATTCATCATCACCTCCTAGGCCTATTGACGCAACATATTAGTTTCATTATAGAATATTATTACCGGTATGTAAATTAGAATGTTTGGTTTTTAGCACAATCTATATGAAAAAAAAAAGTCAAACATTTCGTGCCAAGATTGACATATTCTATGAAATAAACCCGCCCTCTTTTGGGTGCGCCATAATAGACTTTGCCACCGGGCGCCAACAACCCTCGTGACGCCACTGCCCTAGCGACGGGTCGTCTGATCGCGCTAGTGATCTAGGTCTATCGATAAGGAGCACAATCAAGTACTCAGATGTAAGCATGATCTTCCAAACAGGACTACTGACAAAAATGAGCTGGAGCTTTTTAACAAAGTTCCTTTGTCTTGAAGAAGTAGATTTAGCCATAATATGAATTAAGCCTTCTCAACAAATAATGTCTAATATCACCTGAAAATGGAAAGTATCTGTAGACTTGAGATCATCCAACAAAAGCTAAGAAGTGGATCGGTAATAAAAAGCATCCGTTGCAGAAACTGTCTTCGATGATCATTATTCATATGTTTTCTCCAGAGAAGTTAAAATGCAATAAAGATGTCATCTTAGATGAAGTGCGAATAACGGTTGAAATATAACAGAAAGAACAGAAGAAAAGCGGAAGCAGAATCACTTGCAAAAATCTTAAAGGAGAGGCGGTAGACTTGATACGTTTTTGATAGGGAATTCAAAGAGAAAAGCCCTTAGTAACACCACAACGAATGGGAAAATTACCAAATTTTGTTGCACCAAGAACGATGTGTTCTTAAATAGAAGCTAGATAGGGTTTGTCAGAAAATAGTAAATACAGCATTTCTATTTTTTTTTATTAATATTTACAATTGAATATTAAACCAAAATTCAATAAAATCTAATTTAAACCTTAATTATCAAATAGACATTTCACGTTACTAAGTCCTCGAATATTTCTAGTCTTCTGAATAGCACTACCTAATACTTCTATTTATAGAATGATTGAAATCACAGTTAGGCCTACTCGGCAAAGAAGGAAGTCTCTCATATGAAAGGCCCTGAGTTTCATCCCGATGGTAAGCTCTATCTATACATTTCGTACGTTACCGTTTCCAAGAATAAAGCTTTCAAGTTATTTACATAGTCTAAATCATATTTCTTTCCAAGGGCTGATTTTTTCCTCCAAAACGAGAAAGATTTGCATATGTAAATAGCCTTTTTATTCCACGACTCCATAGTCTCAGCTACCATCGTTGCCATCTTTTTCTCTTTTTATCAGAAAGAGATGTTATCAAATTCTCAATATAACAAGACTAGAGGTGAAAAAATAGATGCTGGATGGCTATATGAATTCATCTTAAATCCTTATCAGTTTTTATACCTTTGTGAAATTTATAAGAACCTAAATTATCATATGGATGAAAGCAACAGCAATATCCTAGTAATTCATAAAAACTATATTCCAGGCAATAGAATATTAATAAACAGGTCAAGTTTGTTGGTACTCTTCCAGTAAGTGTAATATCTGCCTTTTAAGGTGTTTACTCAGGACATTGCTAGTGTTCTCTCTCTCTCTCTCTCTCTCTCTCTCTCTCTCTCTCTCTCTCTCTCTCTCTCTCTCTCTCTCTTTATATATCTATCTATCTATCTATCTATCTATCTATCTATCTATCTATCTATCTATCTATATATATATATATATATATATATATATATATATATATATATATATATATATATATATATAGTAGTAAGTGTCAATGTAAAGCTTGTTATGTTACGGTTGTCACTGGTTGGTGGTCAGAGGTGAAAAAGATAAGAGAAATAGATAAACTGACAACTAGGATGCATAAGAAAAAAAGCAATATGGGTACACAAGATGTTTTAATCTCTATAGTAGAAAGTTTCCAAGAATCAATAAGAACGAAGTCTCATATTCTAACAAAAACTCTGCAAACCATTTTTTTATCAATCAAGGAGCCCCGTTGGAAAAAAAATCAGAGAGGTGTATTGAGAATATGAAATATGATATATATGAGTGTAAAATTAATAAAGATTCATTATCCATAACATGGAAATGTAATAGGTTTTATTAAATTTCTTCTGTTACTGATGAAATGAGAAACTGTTGTTTATATGAGGACAGTCATAAGCAGAAGTTTGATTAACTAATATGATTAAAGTCAAGTTTAAATAAAGTGAATTTTCTGAAAGTGGATTGGTAGATGACGTGGCTTACTCCCAGGTTTCAGTAAAATGAGAACACCCGAAAAGGAGTTATTTCTTTAACATCACCACCTTGAATGATATAGAACTTCCCATTCTCAAAATCATTAAATTAAAATAGTATGGCATATAAAGGGTGGAAATATGTATATATAAGGGGTAAATGGGACGATGTTGATATTTGTATCTTCAGTATTGTAACCTTGCAATTTTTGAATCGTATTTTTCATCCAAGTTAGGATATAAGGAGTTTCCCAGGTAGGAACTGCAGTGATTATCACGGACTCCTTCCTAGGTTTAATGTCTTTTTCCTGTAATCGCTCCATCCCCCTCACGTGCGGAGATCATCGATAGATTTCATACATAAGATATGAAAAGAATTGCAGACACCATCAGGTCCTCCCACAGCTCAATGAGAAGCTTTTATTTAAACATGAGTATTAATAGTTACTATCAATGGTCAGTATCTATATTTCTCCTTTTCTTATCATAAGCAAGATATTTTTACCTTCGAAGAGGATGGCTTTAGATGAAAATAAAACAACGGTCAAAAAATCGTTATGTGTTTCTCGATCCTTTTACAAGCACTGCGCACCTCACTTTCCATATGCACTCTCCTCTACTGAATATGGAGGTCCGTCAATTCGATTAACTCTTCCACTTCCTTCATATAGTAATTCTTCTGATCTCCCTCTTCACCTTCTTCAACAAACATCAAGATTGTACATCTTCCTCTTCATGTTTATCATTCTCCGTTCTCCTCACCCAATCGTTACCATTTCAAAAAACAAATTCCTTTTCTAACACATTCTAACCTCATGATACTATCACTGAATCTACTTATCTCTCGCCGTTCAACACAAACAAAACGCTTGAGAAATTAACTTAATCAACTTCCATTTCATTCAAAATTACACATTCATTCAAGTGTTTCAACATTTCCTTACACAGACACATTCCTCTTCCAAAACCTTTCGTTATCTTCTTTGTCTCACCAAGTATGTGATTTATCGATAATTCCATCATTCCATCATCACGATAAATTGCGTATCTACGGAATCATTGAATAAAATCCCATTTGAAAAACGAACTTCTGATAAAATATAAGGTGTATATATATATAAATATATATATACATTTATATATACACATATATACATATATATATATATATATATATATATATATATATACAGTATATATATACGTATGTATATATATATATATATATATATATATATATATAAATATATATATATATATATATATATATATATACATTTATATATACACACATACATATATATACATATATATATATATATATATATATATATATATATATATATACATATATATATTCATATATGTGTGTATGTATATATATGCATATATATATATATATATATATATATATATATATAGTAGTGGGTTGGCCAGGGCACCAGCCGCCCGTTGGGATACTACCGCTAGAGAGTTATGGGGTCCTTTGACTGGCTAAACAGTACTACATTGGATCTTTCTCTCTGGTTACGGTTCTTTCCCTTTGCCGAGAGTCCTACACAGACACCGAATAGTCTGGCCTATTCTTTACAGGTTCTTTTCTGTCCTCATACACCTGACAACACTGAGATTACCAAACAATTCTTCTTCACCCAAGGGGTTAACTACTGCACTGTTATTGTTCAGTGGCTACTTTCCTCTTGGTAATGGTAGAAGAGACTCTTTAGCTATGGTAAGCAGCTCTTCTAGGAGAATGACACTCCAAAATCAAACCACTGTTCTCTAGTCTTGGGTAGGGCCAAAACCTCTGTACCATGGTCTTCCACTGTCTTGGGTTAGAGTTCTCTTGCTTGAGGGTACACTCGGGCACACTGTTCTATCTTGTTTCTCTTCCTCTTGTTTTGTTAAGTTTTTATAGTTTATATAGGAAATATTTATTTAAATGTTTTTACTGTTCTTAAAATATTTCATTTTTCTTTGTTTCCTATCCTCACTGGGGTATTTTCCCTATTGGGGCCCATGGGCTTATATCATCCTGCTTCTCCAACTAGGGTTGTAGCTTAGCATTTGATAGTGTGTATATATATATATATATATATATATATATATATATATATATATATATACACACACACACACACACACATATATATATATATATATATATATATATATATCTATCTATATATATATATATATATATATATATATATATATAAAGCTACATACATAATTATAGCAGTATATTATCAGGAAATTCTAAGGACATAAACGCTTGAAATAATTTGTTTCAAACCACTTCACTTGCAAAGGTTTATAGTTAATGTTTGTTATTTGCAATATGGTTTCTCAATTAAAGTCTATCTTCGACACTGCTGATTGAAGGAAAATGTTTGGAACAGTTTCCAGGAAAACCTTTAAAATCTTCCTTCCTGTATGATTCTGATTTCGCTTTACTGTCAGGATTTCTGGTCTATTCACTTATTTATCCTCTGGTAATATGAAGGGGTTGTCTATTGATGGCTTGGACACAATGAAAAATATCTGCTTTTGTAATCTTTGACAGGATAAAAAAAGCTTTTATGGTTATATAACTAATTCAAAACATTACTGAGATTATATCTTTAAAATTTAAACCTATATTTCAACCTCTTCTCCTCTATTAGAAAACTATGAATTACATGAAAAAAAAGCTTAAAATACTTTCCCTGTAAAACTGGGAGTCTCTCTCTCTACACACACAGACACACACACACACACACACACACACACATATATATATATATATATATATATATATATACATATATAAACATAAGGTAATTTTATTGCTAATACTTAAATAATTCGGCTAAGGTTCGAATCCTGGGTTGCGCAAAAGCACTTATCCTAACAAGAATTTCCCCATGGGTCTTAGATCTCCTTGCAGAGTGAATTGGAAATTAAAAGTTATTTCTGGCTTATTTGTAATATATATATATATATATATATATATATATATATATATATATATATATATATATATATATATATACACACACACATATGTGTGTGTGTGCCGACAGAAATAATGAAACACCTGAGACAGTACCAAAGGTAACAATAGGAGAAGTAAAAAGGCATAAAAAGACATAAAAATAGGTAAAGTAGCAGGAAAAGATTGCCTAAAAACTCTTATTAAAGAGATGGAGGAGATTTTTTAGTAGTAAAACTATCTGAATTTTACTTAAAATATCTGGAAATAAATTACCATTACACTAATTCACAAAAAAAAGGACTTCTTCAGAATAGATTGATCACAGAAAATCTTGTAAGACTTTCTCAATAAGCCAATTTTTTGTGCAATTGAAGAAGACACAGACCTAATGTGTTTCTCAAAAGTAAATTTGCTGTCGAGAATCACACCTAAAATTTTAAAAGAGTCATACAAATTTAAAGAAACATTATCAATACTGAGATCCGGATGTTGAGGAGCCACCATCCTTGACCTACTTACAATCATACTTTGAGTTTTGTTAGGATTCAACTTCATACCCCATAATTTGCACCATGCACTAATTTTAGCTAAATCTCTATTAAGGAATTTACCAACCCCAGGGGATGGAATCGATGCAAAGAGAGTAACATCATCTGCATATGCAACAAGCTTGTTTTCTAGGCCAAACAACATGTCATGTGTATATAGTATGAAAAGTAATGGGCCAAGAACACTACCCTGTGGAACACCGGATATCACATTCCTATACTCATTATGGTGCCCATCAATAACAACTCTTTGAGATCTATTACTTAAAAAATCAATAATAATGCTAAGAAACGACCCACCCACTCCCAACTGCTTGAGTTTGAAAACAAGGGCCCCATCATTATTCTTTCCATAGCTCTTTGAGTTGTGACTAGCTAATGTTCTAAGGGTTTAGTAAGGCTCTAGGTTTCTGACGATTAAGTTAATACCGGTAGGGCCATATAATTAAATACTTTTCTTTTTAGAGAAAGGGGCATTTTACTTTTCATAGTCTCATTTTTTTTACCAAAATCTCTTTATCCTTCTTTCATTTTCACTGTCATCTCCTGGGGTAACACTTTCTGTCTGTCCTAAGAATGTATATGTATTAACATTCTCTAGGGGTTCATCCATTATCCTTATTTGTTGTCACTGCATTTTCATTAAACATTATCCTAGTTTTACTCATATAAACACACACACACACACACACACACACATATATATATATATATATATGTTCGCATTTGTTAACATATGGATATGTATGTACATGACTCATGAGTGTGATGGTGAGATGAGTAATATAGCTTATCTTTGTATGCAAAAAGAAAAATACAGCAAAGCTAAATATTCAAAATGATAATTTTCCTTCACAGCAAAAAGCATTTTCTTCCACATTTAAATCGAATCTAAAAACCGATGAAACATAAAAGCACTTTTCTGGAATTTTGATATATCTAAATATATTCAATAATATGACTGCCTCTTTCCAATTGCGTTATATATGAAGCCTAACTGTGAGAGTGAGATATGTCGAGTTTATTTGGACCCCAGGAAAAATGGTGTCCTCTTTACATCCTCTGCTGCCTGGAAAGGGAAAGGAGAGCAAATCTAGCACACGTATTTTTCTTTTTAATTATCTGGTAATCAATAACTGAGGATTCTTGAAAAGAAAGTTAGTTCTCCTAACCCAAACTCGTTCTCAAAGCCGTGTTCCAGAAGTTTATCTTATGACCTAATTCCTGTTAACTGGCATATAGAGCAGGCAACAAAAACCTGAAACCATAAAATGTAAAGGCATTAAGCTTTTAGCTCAACATTTCAAAATGGAGGGCACAAAGGCCAACGTAAAGTAAGCCTAAAAAGGTAAAGTTGAATAAGAAACTTCGAGTAGGCCTTCTGTATTTCAAGATTAGACCTGGTGCCATATATTCTCAAGCCAATCCATCATCATAAATGCCAAAGGGTGATATTCTGGTGGATATGGCATTTTACTTTTTAATTTTTAGTGGCATTTCCATAAAGGTGTTTTTCGTTTCCCATAAAACCGGCCAGGTTTTATGGGAAACGGAAAACGCCACTAATCGATTCTCTTTAGCAAGGGTATGGTAATGTTAATGCTCTGGGAATTGTATATGTGCATTAAAAAATAAAAGACTGAGAATAAATACACGATTTTTTATTCTATTGAAATTAAGCTACCTGAAAGAGGCTAAGAGGAAATGTTCCCAAGATGGTCTGAAACACGTCTTTGAAAAGTGGCCCATGATAGCAGATTGATAAAGTAGTTTGCTTGGTAATTACGTTAATTTTCTACAATATATATATATATATATATATATATATATATATATATATATATATATATATATATATATATATACTTTCTGCTTATTTTTCTACTAAAAAAATTCTTAATCCCTGTGATTGTTTAGGTAAACCGTAATATCTAACTTTGATAATGAAGTTGGAGGAAATTATGCCTTTGTTTCCTACATCCACCAGCTGTTTGCCGACTTGTTAATATAACTAATCCTAAAATTACTTCAATAATCATACGAAAATTTGACCAAAAGTAGGATTCATAATAGTAATATACTACTAGATATTGGGTATAAGAGAACATTCATGGTTGTGGATGCTAACTAACTCCACCAAACGGTTTATGGTCTTGGTTTAGTTTAGTTGCATGTTGAAAGGGTTTCAAAAGATCTCCAAGGAAAATTGTTCCGGGATCACATATTGTAATTAAACACAATGAGGACGCTCCAGATCATCAGGGCAATTGAGAACATTATTCTCCTGAGAACCACAGGATACCATACATGTTTCCAGACTACATCGGCGGTAGGAGCTGTTGTTGATGGGCACCACAGCGAGTATCTCTTGTTTTTCAGGGTAGTGTTCTTGGCCCATTACTTTTCATACTATATTATTATTATTATTATTATTATTATTATTATTATTATTATTATTATTATTAGCCCATGCTCGAATGAAGCAAGAAAGATATGAGTGATTTAAACCAAAACGAGGGGTTGAAAAACGATAGAATTGCTACACCTGTGTTCTTCAGGAGGTGTGGTTTTAAGAGTTAACAAACGAAAGAAGAAAGCCAATTTCTCTCTCTCTCTCTCTCTCTCTCTCTCTCTCTCTCTCTCTCTCTCTCTCTCTCTCTCTCTCTCTCAGGATGCCTGAAAACTTTAAATCAATCAATCTCTCTCTCTCTCTCTCTCTCTCTCTCTCTCTCTCTCTCTCTCTCTCTCTCTCTCTCTCTCTCTCTCTCTCTATATATATATATATATATACATAAATATATTTATATATACATATCATGTATAAATATATATATATATATATATATATAAATATATTTATATATACATATCATATATAAATATATATATATATATATATATATATATATATATATATATATATTTATATATATACACATCATATATTTTATATATATATATATATATATATATATATATATATATATATATATATATATATTGAAAAAACTTATAGAAATGGAAAACCATTAAAAGTACTTATCTTGATCGTCTTACAAATCCAGTGATGGTTTGCTAGCATCAAATTACAACTCACTGCAGATTTCCAGACCTTCTAAGCCTCACACTATGGAAGAAGAGCTTACAATGTTAGGACTAAAGAAGGTCCTTTATCGTTTCATACTAGTCAAAGTAGCAAATTATATAAATTGAACTAAATTTTGGCTTTGAATCATAATCAGCTAAGTCTACTATAAGAGGCAATGAATCTCCAGTCCTATATGAAACTGGGTTGACAGCTGTTATTTGTAAAACTATCACGAACATACAAAAGACCAAAGATGAGCCAGTATTTTGTCTACTTGAGAATTTCCCAGAAAGAAAGGAATTAATTCTACTAATAATCTATCTTGAATTATGAAACATAAGTAACAAGTCGTCCTTAAGACTACATCAATTCCTTGAAGAAGTTAAAATTATTGAAATAAATCACAGCCCGTCGTAAGCTCTTCTTTTATCTGAGCCTCGTGGAATTGGAAGATAAGATCCGACCAGATAACCTCGTGTATATTGCACACCTGGAAAGAGCTTCAGAAAGAAATACCAGACCTATTTCAGGATGTCTCTTCCGCTTTAGGTACTGAGCTGTGCTTAATCCATTCAAATATATCAACAAAGAGGAAAAGGGAATGACAGAAGAGGTAAAAATTTCATTCCCAAAATAAAATGGCTACCGTGCAGTAGAAAAAGGCAATATGCACTTTATTGCCTTCCCAACATCGTGTTTGATAATGTGAGGCTTCGGTGAATCGTCCCAGTCTCTTTATATGAATAGAAACGCACTGAAAATATATTGAATGCAAGATTTTACTTTTTGGAACTTTGAACTCCCCCTTCTCCCCTTTGTTAAGAAGCTGACAACCCTACATCAATCACACCCATCCTATTAACACTGCCAAGGCAATGCACAGCAACTACATCAATATGCAAATATGCCCTTTCATTTTCATCATGATTTTCTTACTGTAAAGTTCATGTGTAGACAGAGGTTTATTTTCAATTCATGAACACTTTGCATTTTCAGTGGCAATGCCGGCAAGTTCATGTAATATTAAGGTTGATAAGTGGTTGAGGAGGAATATTTTCGTATGTGTGTGTCTAAGCATAAAAAGAGGGTGCTAGTGGGGTGGCAGTCTAAATATCTTTGGGAACCTCCAATCTAAAGTATAATTAACGTGACTCTAATAAAGGACACATGAGGTTGAAGACTTTTGAGAAAAATTCTTTTATAAAATAAAATTAAATATTTGAGAAATGCGTCATTTAACATCTAAATATAGTTTCTTGGATGTATTATATCCTATTTTTTCGACTGTCTTAAAAAGAGACCTTAAATAAATGGTAAGTAAGGCATTATCAAATTGCCTGAAACATGGTAGGGAGTGAGATTGGATATTCTTGAATTTGCTCAAATCAGCATCGTAACCTTCTGAATAATCATCTTTTTAATCCACTCTAAAATATTTTCAATGTTACGAGTTCCCTAATATTTCATTAAGATATTGTAGGAGAGCTAGTAGCTTTAACAAAAGTCTCTCCATTGTACTAATCGATCTCTGGATCAAAAATCATATCACTCATGAAGAATTAAATTAAGAAAATAAAAAATAAAAATAAAAAATACGGCAAGGAAGATCTAGACTAACATTTGCATGAGCTACTTTTTTTTTTTAATATAGGGTCCATTCATCACTTTCCAAGCAATAGGATTCCAGGAGGGGGATCAAAACACTAGCATCAACATATGTTTTTTTATTTTTTGAAAAACTAAAGATAAAATCTAAAAAAACACCATCTACAACAGCGATTGCTGCTGGTCATGTGACAACTGTGAGAGGAGGATCCTAATTGGAAAAGCAATCATATACTTAATACCGCCAGCACATGAAGTTACAAAGATTATTAACGTTATAGTTACCTAAATAAATGACATAACTAAAACAAAATGGAAATATTTAGATTCATTCTTACTGCTGGGAATGTCTTTAATGTAATTAATTAGATTCATAAGTAAATTACAAGCATCTAATTGTTTCTTACAAGCATTGTAGCTGGTACTATAAAAAGGTTTACGTTACAGTATGAGTCATCTAGGCTAAAGCTTTTCAACACCTTGGAAGAGACTGGGACGATAATGATACACAAAGAAAAAGTATATTCCATTTTATAACCCCTTGAAATAAACATTGCATTACAAAATTACTGACCATTTGAAAGAAGGGCTTATGAGAAATAAAGAAACTAATACAATAAGCTGGTTTAGTTGATGATATAAAACAGCTCATATAATTTTACTTCGTCAACACTATAACCATTCATGCTGTCTTGGATTTTAATACCTAAGGAGTACATTAAATGGTGTAAGGAACAAATGTCGAAAGAATCCCTGTCAAGAAGTTAATTTTTGTCCTTACGTTTCTATCATTAACAAATAACAAACAAATAGTGATGGGCTTTACATTAAGACTGAAGATTTTCTCGCACTCCACAGAAGTTAAGGTTCAGCTACTTCTTATAGTCCGGCTCCAAAATTACTGTAATAGAAATGTTACCAACTATCATCTGAAAATCTCATCTGATCCAAAATGTCATTCAACAAAATTCCAGCAGTTGGTTGTTCTTGGTCTATTTACTATGGTATTCTTGTTTGCATGAACCATAAAACTAAAACTTGATTATTTGCTTGTTTTTTTATCTTCAAAAAAAAAAAAAAAAAAAAAAAAAAAAAAAAAAAAAAAAAACTAAATAAATAAATGCAACGATAACTGAATGTTTCTGATTTAATTTATTCATAACTATAAATTTCAGACTTTATTATTGCAATAAAGGTACTTGATGCTTATTACATAGCAAATTATTGTATCAATAAAATTTCTTACTAGTGGTATGAGTTGATTTATGCTTTCTATTTTATACTCATACTTTAAACATAATTACTAGAGGTGCCGATAAACTCTGGCCAGAGCCTCAGCTATATTTCAACCATTCTTTAATTCTAAATTCAACACACCAACAGGTACACGAGTAATCAACTGGAAACAACCGAACGATGATAAGTCAGTCCTAGGGTAAGCAAAAATTAAATCTTGACCTTCGAAGTTTGCATCAATAGTGCTTTTGCTATCATATTATTATTATTATTATTATTATTATTATTATTATTATTATTATTATCGTTGTTGTTGTTGGCTAAACTACAACCCTAGTTTGAAAAGCAAGAGGCTATAAGCCCAAGGGCTCCAACAGGGAAAAATAACCTAGTGGGGAAAGGAAATAAGAAAATAAATAAACGATACAAGTAATGAAAAAAAAAAAATTAACTGTTTGCTTAAAACTTAGTAACAAATTTCCAATACATTAATTTGGTCGATGTGTTTGATAGCATAAGGAGCAATGAGAATACTTAACATGGCTCATTCTTGCTTTCCTGAAGCTAAAGTTTTCAATCCGGTGGTTGTGAATCACTTACAGACATGTACCTAGAATTAGTGCATGGTGCAAATTATGGGGCATGAAGTTGACCGCTATGAAAACTCAAAGTATGATAGTAAGTAGGTTGAGGATAGTGGCTCCTTAACATCTGGGTCTCTGCATTGATAATGTTCCCTTTACTACATAAGACTCCTTTTAAATTTAAGGTATGATTCTAGTTTGCAAATTTATTCTTAAGAGGAATATTCGGTCTGTTTCTTTTCACATCTTCGGTGACCAGTCTATTCTGATGAAACTTTTCAATTCTTTCATTTTGCCTTGTTTCGAGTATTATTCTCCTGTCTGGTCTTGAGCTGCTGAATCTCATCTTAATATGTTGGTGCGGTTAATTAAATTTCTCATTCCTGACGTAGATATTAACCTCTGGCACCGTCGTTCAATTAGTTCTCTATGCATGTTGCATAAGATTTTTCATAATTCTGACCATCCTTTGCATTCAGATCTTCTCAGTTGTGTTATCTTGTCCGTATGCAGTTAATTCTAACAGTCTTTCGTTCTCCATCATGAGGCTCAATACTACAAATTATGCCAGCTGTGACCACATTGTGGACTGATCTTCATGACAAGCCAGTTGAATCGAGGGAACTTCAGATCTTCAAACTTGCAGCGAACGTTTCATGTTGAACAGGATGACATCAGTCTCTCTTCATAGTTTATATATGACAGATCAATTCTAAAGATTTTACTGATCTTAAGATATTTTATATTCATTATTCGTTACTTCTCATATAGTTTATTTATTTCCTTTCCTCACTGGGCTATATTTTCCCTGAGGTAGCCCTTGGGCTTATAATAATAATAATAATAATAATAATAATAATAATAATAATAATAATAATAATAATAATAATAATAATAATAATAAAGACTATTTTACATGTTGATACTTATGAAGGTGGAGAATCTCATCTGATTTATCGGACAAAAAACTGTCTAATAAATTCCTTATCACCGATTTTGGGATTAATCATTATCTCCGTCGTTCAATTAGTTAATTTCACATTCTACAGTATATAAAATTTGCCATGACTCTAACCAGCTTTTGTATTCAGATCTTCCCAGACTTTATCCACCTCGTAATACTAAGTATGTAATTAACTAACAGTTTTGTATCCCCTTACGTTCGGATCAATACCACATAGCAAGCATTTTAGAAGCTTAATTCCTGTCTGCATGCAAATTGTTGAATGATTTTCATAATCATATAGTTGAAAAAGATGAACTCCAGATGTTCAAACCTAATGTAAATGTTTTTCCGTTGAATAGATAAATGTAAGTATTGTTTCATAGTTTATATGTTATCTTTCTTATTTATTGTACTTTAATACCTATCTTAAGTCATCTTATTGTTGTAATTTTTCTTTTACAGTACATTCTATATAGTTCTGTTTCTTCTAGTATAAGGGCAGCTTACCTTGTACTAGAAGAAACAGAACTATATAGCATTGTAGCATTCTGCTTTTCTAACTTGTAATAATAATAACAATAAAAATAACTAAAAATTCCCCTGGTAATGAATAAACATTAACCGAACGTAATACTGTGCAAGGTTATCCTGGTAAACAAATACAAGTTCCTCAATTCTTGGGATAAAGAATTCAACTTCGCATTAACCGTAAAAATAAACTGCAAAGACGAAGATCATTGTAGTGAAAAAAAATAATTAGGATAAAAACCTTATTCGTATAATGTACAATAGAGTATTTAAATAACTACAATAAATTTTCAGCTGGCTTGTTTATCTCCAAGTTAATCCTTTTTTACATACAAAGAGGTGATGCATAAAGGTATTGTTCAAACTTCCTTTGTAAACCAAAGTTGTCTTCCTTTTGAAAATCAAAGTTGTCCAAACTTCCTTTGTAAACCAAAGTTGTCTTTTTTTGAAAATCAAACTTGTCCAAACTTCCTTTTGAAAATTAAAGTTGTTTTTCAGACTTCCTTTGAAAATTATATCTCATCCCTTTGTTATTAATTTGAAATTTCTTGCTGTATGTGAAGGATATAAATATTGTATCAAGGGAAAAAGATAAACGATAATATCCCAAGGCTATAACAATGCTTTAGCAACGATTGTAGTTCCTGAAGTCTCAAATATCAAAAACAATATATTAATGAAGATACAATTTCCATTTGTAAGTACCACTTTGTAACACAAATAATACAAAGGAATGAGTTGTCATTTTCTATATAAGAGCCGACAGACTCTTGTTAAGAATAATTGTTCATTTCAGTAGACTTTGAATTGATGTGTATAGATAGTTTGGCCATAATCTTTAAATATATTACTGGAATTTTCATACCCACTCCATTGATGAACTGACGAAACCCAGTGTCAGGTGTTTTATTACACAGACACTAAAGAATTAGTATTGTTAACAAATATTTACTCATTATCATGAAATCTTTTCCACCATCTGGTGAAATAGTTTAGTATGGTAAGGCGAAATAGGTTATATTTTCTTCGATCTTGAAAATTATATTCCTTTCTCTATTTTTATTATTTTTCTTTATATGCCCAAATGGTTTATTAAAGGCGTTGTTAGCACCTTACATAGTAAGTTAAATTTACATATGTTCCCTTTCCTTTTATGAGAAAGTCAGGTTCATCTTCATTGCAACATCGTATATCATTTACTGGCTTGATTTTACTAATTGCATAGTATAGCTGGGGAACGGAAACCAGTCACGCAAATATAGAATTGTATGCACTGGTATACATCCTCCATTTGAGTTCTTCTGTTTATGGATGACCATTTCAACACATAATATATATATATATATATATATATATATATATATATATGTATGTGTGTGTGTATGTAATGTAAATGATATAT
>NC_090726.1:61320681-61333181 GCF_036898095.1 Palaemon carinicauda | reverse complement strand
TGTCTTGGGTTAGAGTTCTCTTGCTTGAGGGTACACTCGGGCACACTGTTCTATCTTGTTTCTCTTCCTCTTGTTTTGTTAAGTTTTTATAGTTTATATAGGAAATATTTATTTAAATGTTTTTACTGTTCTTAAAATATTTCATTTTTCTTTGTTTCCTATCCTCACTGGGGTATTTTCCCTATTGGGGCCCATGGGCTTATATCATCCTGCTTCTCCAACTAGGGTTGTAGCTTAGCATTTGATAGTGTGTATATATATATATATATATATATATATATATATATACACACACACACACACACACATATATATATATATATATATATATATATATATCTATCTATATATATATATATATATATATATATATATATATATAAAGCTACATACATAATTATAGCAGTATATTATCAGGAAATTCTAAGGACATAAACGCTTGAAATAATTTGTTTCAAACCACTTCACTTGCAAAGGTTTATAGTTAATGTTTGTTATTTGCAAAATGGTTTCTCAATTAAAGTCTATCTTCGACACTGCTGATTGAAGGAAAATGTTTGGAACAGTTTCCAGGAAAACCTTTAAAATCTTCCTTCCTGGATGATTCTGATTTCGCTTTACTGTCAGGATTTCTGGTCTATTCACTTATTTATCCTCTGGTAATATGAAGGGGTTGTCTATTGATGGCTTGGACACAATGAAAAATATCTGCTTTTGTAATCTTTGACAGGATAAAAAAAGCTTTTATGGTTATATAACTAATTCAAAACATTACTGAGATTATATCTTTAAAATTTAAACCTATATTTCAACCTCTTCTCCTCTATTAGAAAACTATGAATTACATGAAAAAAAAGCTTAAAATACTTTCCCTGTAAAACTGGGAGTCTCTCTCTCTACACACACAGACACACACACACACACACACACATATATATATATATATATATATATATATATATATATATATATATATACATATATAAACATAAGGTAATTTTATTGCTAATATTTAAATAATTCGGCTAAGGTTCGAATCCTGGGTTGCGCAGAAGCACTTATCCTAACAAGAATTTCCCCATGGGTCTTAGATCTCCTTGCAGAGTGAATTGGAAATTAAAAGTTATTTCTGGCTTATTTGTAATATATATATATATATATATATATATATATATATATATATATATATATATATATATATATACACACACATATGTGTGTGTGTGCCGACAGAAATAATGAAACACCTGAGACAGTACCAAAGGTAACAATAGGAGAAGTAAAAAGGCATAAAAAGACATAAAAATAGGTAAAGTAGCAGGAAAAGATTGCCTAAAAACTCTTATTAAAGAGATGGAGGAGATTTTTTAGTAGTAAAACTTTCTGAATTTTACTTAAAATATCTGGAAATAAATTACCATTACACTAATTCACAAAAAAAAAGGACTTCTTCAGAATAGATTGATCACAGAAAATCTTGTAAGACTTTCTCAATAAGCCAATTTTTTGTGCAATTGAAGAAGACACAGACCTAATGTGTTTCTCAAAAGTAAATTTGCTGTCGAGAATCACACCTAAAATTTTAAAAGAGTCATACAAATTTAAAGAAACATTATCAATACTGAGATCCGGATGTTGAGGAGCCACCATCCTTGACCTACTTACAATCATACTTTGAGTTTTGTTAGGATTCAACTTCATACCCCATAAATTGCACCATGCACTAATTTTAGCTAAATCTCTATTAAGGAATTTACCAACCCCAGATCTACATTCAGGGGATGGAATCGATGCAAAGAGAGTAACATCATCTGCATATGCAACAAGCTTGTTTTCTAGGCCAAACCATATGTCATGTGTATATAGTATGAAAAGTAATGGGCCAAGAACACTACCCTGTGGAACACCGGATATCACATTCCTATACTCATTATGGTGCCCATCAATAACAACTCTTTGAGATCTATTACTTAAAAAATCAATAATAATGCTAAGAAACGACCCACCCACTCCCAACTGCTTGAGTTTGAAAACAAAGGCCCCATCATTATTCTTTCCATACTTCTTTGAGTTGTGACTAGCTAATGTTCTAAGGGTTTAGTAAGGCTCTAGGTTTCTGACGATTAAGTTAATACCGGTAGGGCCATATAATTAAATACTTTTCTTTTTAGAGAAAGGGGCATTTTACATTTCATAGTCTCATTTTGTTTACCAAAATCTCTTTATCCTTCTTTCATTTTCACTGTCATCTCCTGGGGTAACACTTTCTGTCTGTCCTAAGAATGTATATGTATTAACATTCTCTAGGGGTTCATCCATTATCCTTATTTGTTGTCACTGCATTTTCATTAAACATTATCCTAGTTTTACTCATATAAAACACACACACACACACACACACACACACACACATATATATATATATATATATATATATATATATATATATGTTCGCATTTGTTAACATATGGATATGTATGTACATGACTCATGAGTGTGATGGTGAGATGAGTAATATAGCTTATCTTTGTATGCAAAAAGAAAAATACAGCAAAGCTAAATATTCAAAATAATAATTTTCCTTCACAGCAAAAAGCATTTTCTTCCACATTTAAATCGAATCTAAAAACCGATGAAACATAAAAGCACTTTTCTGGAATTTTGATATATCTAAATATATTCAATAATATGACTGCCTCTTTCCAATTGCGTTATATATGAAGCCTAACTGTGAGAGTGAGATATGTCGAGTTTATTTGGACCCCAGGAAAAATGGTGTCCTCTTTACATCCTCTGCTGCCTGGAAAGGGAAAGGAGAGCAAATCTAGCACACGTATTTTTCTTTTTAATTATCTGGTAATCAATAACTGAGGATTCTTGAAAAGAAAGTTAGTTCTCCTAACCCAAACTCGTTCTGAAAGCCGTGTTCCAGAAGTTTATCTTATGACCTAATTCCTGTTAACTGGCATATAGAGCAGGCAACAAAAACCTGAAACCATAAAATGTAAAGGCATTAAGCTTTTAGCTCAACATTTCAAAATGGAGGGCACAAAGGCCAACGTAAAGTAAGCCTAAAAAGGTAAAGTTGAATAAGAAACTTCGAGTAGGCCTTCTGTATTTCAAGATTAGACCTGGTGCCATATATTCTCAAGCCAATCCATCATCATAAATGCCAAAGGGTGATATTCTGGTGGATATGGCATTTTACTTTTTAATTTTTAGTGGCATTTCCATAAAGGTGTTTTTCGTTTCCCATAAAACCGGCCAGGTTTTATGGGAAACGGAAAACGCCACTAATCGATTCTCTTTAGCAAGGGTATGGTAATGTTAATGCTCTGGGAATTGTATATGTGCATTAAAAAATAAAAGACTGAGAATAAGTACACGATTTTTTATTCTATTGAAATTAAGCTACCTGAAAGAGGCTAAGAGGAAATGTTCCCAAGATGGTCTGAAACACGTCTTTGAAAAGTGGCCCATGATAGCAGATTGATAAAGTAGTTTGCTAGGTAATTACGTTAATTTTCTACAATATATATATATATATATATATATATATATATATATATATATATATATATATATTACTTTCTGCTTATTTTTCTACTAAAAAAATTCTTAATCCCTGTGATTGTTTAGGTAAACCGTAATATCTAACTTTGATAATGAAGTTGGAGGAAATTATGCCTTTGTTTCCTACATCCACCAGCTGTTTGCCGACTTGTTAATATAACTAATCCTAAAGTTACTTGAATAATCATACGAAAATTTGACCAAAAGTAGGATTCATAATAGTAATATACTACTAGATATTGGGTATAAGAGAACATTCATGGTTGTGGATGCTAACTAACTCCACCAAACGGTTTATGGTCTTGGTTTAGTTTAGTTGCATGTTGAAAGGGTTTCAAAAGATCTCCAAGGAAAATTGTTCCGGGATCACATATTGTAATTAAACACAATGAGGACGCTCCAGATCATCAGGGCAATTGAGAACATTATTCTCCTGAGAACCACAGGATACCATACATGTTTCCAGACTACATCGGCGGTAGGAGCTGTTGTTGATGGGCACCACAGCGAGTATCTCTTGTTTTTCAGGGTAGTGTTCTTGGCCCATTACTTTTCATACTATATTATTATTATTATTATTATTATTATTATTATTATTAGCCCATGCTCGAATGAAGCAAGAAAGATATGAGTGATTTAAACCAAAACGAGGGGTTGAAAAACGATAGAATTGCTACACCTGTGTTCTTCAGGAGGTGTGGTTTTAAGAGTTAACAAACGAAAGAAGAAAGCCAATTTCTCTCTCTCTCTCTCTCTCTCTCTCTCTCTCTCTCTCTCTCTCTCTCTCTCTCTCTCTCTCTCTCTCTCTCTCTCTCTCTCAGGATGCCTGAAAACTTTAAATCAATCAATCTCTCTCTCTCTCTCTCTCTCTCTCTCTCTCTCTCTCTCTCTCTCTCTCTCTCTCTCTCTCTCTCTCTCTCTCTCTCTCTCTCTATATATATATATATATATATATATATATATATACATAAATATATTTATATATACATATCATGTATAAATATATATATATATATATATATATATATAAATATATTTATATATACATATCATATATAAATATATATATATATATATATATATATATATTTATATATATACACATCATATATTTTATATATATATATATATATATATATATATCTATATATATACATATCATAAATTATATATATATATATATATATATATATATATATATTTGAAACAAACTTATAGAAATGGAAAACCATTAAAAGTACTTATCTTGATCGTCTTACAAATCCAGTGATGGTTTGCTAGCATCAAATTACAACTCACTGCAGATTTCCAGACCTTCTAAGCCTCACACTATGGAAGAAGAGCTTATTATGTTAGGACTAAAGAAGGTCCTTTATCGTTTCATACAAGTCAAAGTAGCAAATTATCAGTCATTCGTCATCTCTTCAAAAAAGAATGGAAGAAAAGACTGAAAACACTGATGACAAATTATATGAATTGGACTAGACTTTGGCTTTGAATCATAATCAGCTAAGTCCACTATAAGAGGCAATGAATCTCCAGTCATATATGAAACTTTGGGTTGACAGCTGTTATTTGTAAAACTATCACGAGCATACAAAAGACCAAAGATGAGCCAGTATTTTGTCTACTTGAGAATTTCCCAGAAAGAAAGGAATTAATTCTACTAATAATCTAGCTTGAATTATGAAACATAAGTAACAAGTCGTCCTTAAGACTACATTAATTCCTTGAAGAAGTTAAGATTATTCAAATAAATCACAGGCCGTCGTAAGCTCTTCTTTTTTCTGAGCCTCATGGAATTGGAAGATAAGATCCGATCAGATAACCTCGTGTATATTGCACACCTGGAAAGAGCTTCAGAAAGAAATACCAGACCTATTTCAGGATGTCTCTTCCGCTTTAGGTACTGAGCTGTGCTTAATCCATTCAAATACATCAGCAAAGAGGAAAAGGGAATGACGGGAGAGGTAAAAATTTCATTCCCAAAATAAAATGGCTACCGTGCAGTAAAAAAAAAGGCAATATGCACTTTATTGCCTTCCAAACATCGTGTTTAATAATGTGAGGCTTTGGTGAATCGTCCCAGTCTCTTTATATGAATAGAAACGCACTGAAAATATATTGAATGCAAGATTTTACTTTTTGGAACTTTGAACTCCCCCTTCTCCACTTTGTTAAGAAGCTGACAACCCTACATCAATCACACCCATCCTACTAACACTGCCAAGGCAATGCACAGCAACTACATCAATATGCAAATTTGCCCTTTCATTTTCATCATGATTTTCTTAATGTAAAGTTCATGTGTAGACAGAGGTTTATTTTCAATTCATGAACACTTTGCATTTTCAGTGGCAATGCCGGCAAGTTCATGTAATATTAAGGTTGATAAGTGGTTGAGAAGGAATATTTTCGTATGTGTGTCTAAGCATAAAAACAGGGTGCTAATGGAGTGGCAGTCCAAATACCTTTGGGAACATCCAATCTAAAGTATAATTAACATTACTCTAATAAAGGACACATGAGGTTGAAGACTTTTGAGAAAAATACTTTTATAAAATAAAATTAAATATTTGAAAAATGTGTCATTTAACATCTTAATATAGTTTCTTGGATGTATCATATCCTATTTTTTTTCGACTGTCTTAAAAAGAGACCTTAAATAAATGGTAAGTAAGGTATTATCAAATTGCCAGTAACATGGTAGGGAGTGAGATTGGATATTCTTGAATTTGCCCAAATCAGCATCGTAACCTTCTGAATAAGCATCTTTTTAATCCACTATAAAATATTTTCAATGTTATGAGTTCCCTCATATTTCATTAAGAGATTCTAGGAGAGCTAGTAGCTTTAACAAAAGTCTCTCCATTATACTAATCGATCTCTGGATCAAAAATCATATCACTCATGAAGAATTAAATTAAGAAAATCCCCCTCAAAAAACGGCAAGGAAGATCTAGACTAACATTTGCATGAGCTACTTTTTTTTCTTTTTTCTTTTTTCTTTTTAATAAAGGATCCATTCATCACTTTCCAAGCAAGAGGATTCCCGGAGGGGGGATCAAAACGCTAGCATCAACATGTTTTTTTTTTTTTTTTTTTTTTTTGGGAAAAAAAATAAAGATAAAATCTAAAAAAACACCATCTACAACAGCGATTGCTGCTGGTCACGTGACAACTGTGAGAGGAGGATCCTAATTGGAAAAGCAATCATATACTTAATACCGCCAGCACATGAAGTTACAAAGATTATTAACGTTATAGTTACCTAAATAAATGACATAACTAAAACAAAATGGAAATATTTAGATTCATTCTTACTGCTGGGAATGTCTTTAATGTAATTAATCCGATTCATAAGTAAATTACAAGCATCTAATTGTTTCTTACAAGCATTCTAGCTGGTACTATAAAAAGGTTTACGTTACAGTATGAGTCATCTAGGCTAAAGCTTTTCAACAGCTTGGAAGAGACTGGGACGATAATGATACACAATGAAAAAGTATATTACATTCTATAACCCCTTGAAATAAACATTGCATTACATAATTACTGACCATTTGAAAGAAGGGCTTATGAGAAATAAAGAAACTAATACAATAAGCTGGTTTAGTTGATGATATAAAACAGCTCATATAATTTTATATCGTCAACACTATAACCATTCATGCTGTCTTGGATTTTGTTAATACCTAAGGAGTACACTAACTTTTTGTAAGAAGTGCTAAAAGACGAATGGCGTAAGGAACAAATGTCGAAAGAATCCCTGTTAAGAAGTTCATTTTTGTTTTTATGTTTTCTATCATTAACCAATAACAAACGAATAGTGATGGGCTTTACATTAAGACTGAAGATTTTCTCACACTCCACAGAAGTTAAGGTTCAGCTACTTCTTATGGTTCGGCTCCAAAATTACTGTAATATTAATGTTACCAACTATCATCTGAAAATTTCATCTGATCCAAAATGCCATTCAACAAAATTCCAATAGTTGGTTGTTCTTTGGTTGTTTACTATGGTATTCTTGTTTGCATGAACCACAAGACTAAAACTTGATTATTTGCTTTGTTTTTGTTTTTTTCTTCCGAAAAAACAACGATAACTGGATGTTTCTGATTTAATCTATTCATAACTAAAAATTTCAGACTTAATTGTTGCAATAAAGGTACTTATTGTTTCTCACATAGCAAATTATATCAGTAAAGTTTTCTTACTAGTGGTATAAGTTGATTTATGCTTTCTATTTCATATTCATACTTTAAACACAATAACTAGAAGTGCATATAAACTCTGGCCAGAGCCTCAGCTACATTTCAACCATTCTTTCTTTAACTCTAAATTCAACATATCAACAGGTACACGAGTAATCAACAGGAAACAACCGAACGATGATAAGTCAGTCCTAGGGTAAGCAAAAAATAAATCTTGACCTGCGAAGTTTGCATCTATAGTGCTTTTTCTATCATATTCAACTGTTTGCTTACAACTTAGTAATAAATTTCCAATACATTAATTTGGTCGCTGTGTTTGATAGCATAATGAGCAATGAGAAACTCAGTATGGCTCATTCTTGCTTTCCCGAAGCTAAAGTTTTCAATCCGGTGGTTGTGAATCACTTACAGATATGTAGCTAAAATTAGTGCATGGTGCAAATTATGGGGCATGAAGTTGAACGCTATGAAAACTCAAAGTATGATAGTAGGTAGGTTGAGGATGGTGGCTCCTTAACATCTAGGTCTCTGCATTGATAATGTTCCCTTTACTATATAAGACTCCTTTTAAATTTAAGGTATGATTCTAGTTTGCAAATTTTACTCTTAAGAGACATATTCGGTCTGTTTCTTTTCAGATTTTTTGTGACCAATCTATTCTGATGAAATTTTTTAATTCTTTCATTTTGCCTTGTTTTGAGTGGTATTCTCCTGTCTGGTCTTGAGCTGCTGAATCTCATCTTAATTTGTTGGTGCGGTTAATTAAATTTCTCATTCCTGACGTAGATATTAACCTCTGGCACCGTCGTTCAATTAGTTCTCTATGCATGTTGCATAAGATTTTTCATAATTCTGACCATCCTTTGCATTCAGATCTTCTCAGTTTGTGCTATCTTGTCCGTATGCAGTTAATTCTAACAGTCTTGCAATCTCCATCAAAAGGCTCAATACTACAAAGTATGGCAGCTGTGACCACATTGTGGACTGATCTTCATGACAAGCCAGTTGAATCGAGGGAACTTCAGATCTTCAAACTTGCAGCGAACGTTTCATGTTGAACAGGATGACATCAGTCTCTCTTCATAGTTTATATATGACAGATCAATTATAAAGATTTTACTGATCTTAAGATATTTCATATTCATTATTCGTTACTTTTCATATAGTTTATTTATTTTCTTTCCTCACTGGGCTATATTTTCCCTGAGGTAGCCCTTGGGCTTATAATAATAATAATAATTATAATAATAATAATAACAATAATAATAATAATAATAATAATAATAATAATAATAATAATAATAATAATAAAGACTATTTTACATGTTGATACTTATGAAGGTGGAGATTCTCATCTGATTTATCGGACAAAAAACTGTCTAATAAATTCCTTATCACCGATTTTGGTATTAATCACCATCAACGTCGTTCAATTAGTTCATTTCACATTCTACAGTATATAAGATTTGCCATGACTCCAACCAGCCTTTGCATTCAGATCTTCCCAGACTTTATCCACCTCGTAATACTAAGTTTGTAATTAACAAACAGTTTTGTATTCCCTTACGTTCGGATCAATACCACATAGCAGGCATTCTAGAAGCTTAATTCCTATCTGCATTCAAATTGTTGAATGATTTTCATAATCATATAGTTGAATAAGATGAACTCCAGATGTTCAAACCTAGTGTAAATGTTTTTCCATTGAATAGATAAATGTAAGTATTGTTTCATAGTTTATGTTATCTTTCTTATCTATTTTACTTTAATACCTATCTTAAGTCGTCTTATTGTTGTAATTTTTCTTTTACAGTACATTTTATATTGTTCTGTTTCTTCTAGTATAAGGGCAGCTTACCTTGTACGGTCCCTATGCCTTGTAGCGTTATGCTTTTCTAACTTGTAATAATAATACCAATAAAAATAACTACAAATTCCCCTGGTAATGAATAAGCTTTAACCGAACGTAATACATGTGCAAGGTTATCCTAGTAAACAAATACAAGTTCCTCAATTCTTGTGATAAAGAATTCAACTTCGCATTAACCGTAAAAATAAACTGCAAAGACGAAGATCAACGTAATCAAAAATATAATGAGGATAAAACCTAATTCGTATAATGTACAATAGAGTATTTAAATAACTACAATAAATTTTCAGCTGGCTTGTTTATCTCCAAGTTAATCCTTTTTACATACAAAGAGGTGATGCATGAAGGTATTGTTCAAACTTCCTTTGTAAACCAAAGTTGTCTTCCTTTTGAAAATCAAAGTTGTCCAAACTTCCTTTGTAAACCAAAGTTGTCTTTCTTTTGAAAATCAAACTTGTTCAAACTTCCTTTTGAAAATTAAAGTTGTTTTCCAGACTTCCTTTGAAAATTATATCTCATCCCTTTGTTATTAATTTGAAATTTCTTGCTGTATGTGAAAGATATAAATATTGTATCAAGGGAAAAAGATAAATGATAACTCCCAAGGCTATAACTATGGTTTAGCAACGAGTGTAGTTCCTCAAGTCTCAAATATCAAAAACTATATAAATGACGATACAACTTCTATTTTAAGTACCACTTTGTATATCAAATAAAGCAAAGGAATGAGAACCGAAAGACTCTTGTTAAGCTTCTAAGTAATCAAGTTTGGAAAATCTAACAAGAATAATTATCCATTTCAGTAGAAAAAGAATTGATGGCCATAATCTATAAATATATTACTGGAATTTTCATACCCGCTCCATTGATGAACTGACGAAAACTAGTTTCAGGTGTCTTATTACACAGACACTAAAGAATTCGTATTGTTAACAGATACTTACTCATTATCATGAAATCTTTTCCACCATCCGGTGAAATAGTTTCGTATGGTAATGCGAAATATGTTACATTTTCTTCGATCTTGAAAATTATATTCCTTTATATATATATATATATATATATATATATATATATATATTATTTTATATGCCAAATTGGTTTATTAAGGGCGTTGTTAGTACATTACATAGTAAATTAAATTTACATATGCTCCCTTTCATTTTTTTGAGAAATTCAGGTTCATCTTCCTTGCAACACCGTATATTATTTACTGGCTTGATTTTACTAATTGCATAGTACAGCTGGGGAACGGAAAGCAGTCACGCAAATATAGAATTGCATGCACTGGTATACATTCTGGATTTGATTTTTTCTGTGTATGGGTGACCATTTCAACATATTATATATATATATATATATATATATATATATATATATATATATATATGTGTGTGTGTGTGTGTGTGTGTGTGTGTGTGTGTGTAATATAAATGATGATATATTATTATTATTATTATTATTATTATTATTATTATTATTATTATTATTATTACTTCCTAAGCTACAACTCTATTTGGAATAGCAGGATGCTATAAGACCGAAGGCTCCATCAGGGAAAATAGCTCAGTGAGGAAAGGAAATGAGGAAATAAATAAACTATATAGACTATAAAATGTAATGACTATTTAACAACTTAACATAGATCTATCATCTATAAATAATGAAGAGAGAATAGCGTGCCTGAGTTTACCCTTAAGCAAAATAACTCTAACCCAAAACAGTGGAAGACCAAGGTACAGAAATTATGACACTACCCAAGACCAGAGAACAGTGGTTTGATTTTGGAGTGTCCTTCTCCTAGAAGAGTTGCTGATCTTAGGTAAACAGTCTCTTCTACCCTTGCCAAAAGGAGAGTAGCCACTGAACAATTACAGTGCTGTAATTAACCCCCTGAACGAAAATGAATAGTTTGGTAATCTCAGTGTTGTCAGGTGTATGAGGACAGAGAAGACTGTAGACAGATTAAGTCAGACTGAATGTGTAGGCAACGGATAAATGAGCCGTAATCAGAGATAAGGAGACAATGTAGTGCCGTCTGGCCAGTCAAAGGACCCAATAACTCTCTAGTGGTATTATCTCAACGGGTAGCGGGTGCCCTGGCCAACCTCCTACCTACCTACTTACATACATACATACATATATATATATATATATATATATATATATATATATATATATATATATATATATATATATATATATATATATGCACGTGTATGTGTGCGCTCGTGTGTATGTGTGTAACCTATATGAGAATGATGAAAGGATCAAACATCATTTTCAGGAGCCATAAAACATATTCGACTAAGTAATTAAATTACAAAGAAAAATTTTCTGAAAAAAGACCAAATCTTTTAAATGAAATAACTAATTGGATTTCAGAGATAAATTCAGCATAAAAGAAACTTTTACGTAAGAGTTTTTATAAATGTTGCTGGACTTGAAGAAAAAGTCATTCTTATGATTCTTTACGTTTTGACGAAAATAGTTACAAGGTATATAACATCATAAGAATATAATCTTCATAGAAATACTTCGTCTGTAGGAGAAAGTTTTTCTCTCAGAATTCCAACGCAGCTACACTCTTCTTAATTGTTAACTTCTCTGAGTGAAGAAGTGGCTCAATGTACGTTCTTCCGTTTAAAGAATTTAATAAGCATATCTTGAATTAAACAGGTGAGGCACAAGCTCATTAATACGTTGATTAAATTCTCACTTAGAACAAAAGGATTGAAAAATGACTTGCTTACAGCCATAACTAGATTAGCCAACCTTTGGAATGAAATTAATTCGCCAAAATCTAACGAATTTTAGTAATGTTTTTTTATCGAAAATACAGA
>NC_090726.1:61315681-61318181 GCF_036898095.1 Palaemon carinicauda | reverse complement strand
GGACTACTGACAAAAATGAGCTGGAGCTTTTTAACAAAATTCCTTTGTCTTGAAGAAGTAGATTTAGCCATAATATGAACTAAGCCTTCTCTACAAATAATGTCTAATATCACCTGAAAATGGAAAGTATCTGTAGACTTGAGATCATCCAACAAAAGCTAAGAAGTGGATCGGTAATAAAAAGCATCCGTTGCAGAAACTGTCTTCGATGACCATTATTCATATGTTTTCCCCAGAGCAGTTAAAATGCAATAAAGATGTCATGTTAGATGAAGTGCGAATAACGGATGAAATATAACAGTAAGAACAGAAGAAAAGCGGAAGCAAAATCACTTGCAAAAATCTAAAAGGAGAGGAGGTAGACTTGATACGATTTTGATAGGAAATTCAAAGAGAAAAAGCCCTTAGAAACACCACAACAAATGGGAAAATCACCAAATTTTGATGCACCAACAACGATGTGTTGTTAAATAGAAGCTAGATATGGTTTATCAGAAAATAGTAAATACAGCATTTCTATATTTTTTTTATTAATATTTACAATTGAATATTAAACCAAAATTCAATAAAATCTAACTTAAACCTTAATTATCAAATAGACATTTGACGTTACTAATTCCTCGAATATTTCTCGTCTTCTGAATAGCACTGCCTAATACTTTTATTTATAGAATGATTGAAATCACAGTTAGGCCTACTCGGCAAAGAAGGAAGTCTCTCATATGAAAGGCCCTGAGTTTCATCCCGATGGGAAGCTCTATCTATACATTTCGTACGTTACTGTACGAGTCCGTTTCCAAGAATAAAGCTTTCAAGTTATTTACATAATCTAAATCATATTTCTTTCCAAGGCCGATTTTTTCCTTCAAAACGAGAAAAATTTGCATATGTAAATAGCCTTTTTATTCCGCGACTCCATAGTCTCAGCTACCATCGTTGCATTCTTTATCTCTTTTTATCAGAAAGAGAGGTTCTCAAATTCTCAATATAACAAGACTAGAGGTGAAAAAATAGATGCTGGATGGCTATATGAATTCATCTTAAATCCTTATCAGTTTTTATACCTTCATGAAATTTATAAGAACCTAAATTATCATATGGATGAAAGTAACGGCAATATCCTAGTAATTCATAAAAACCATATTCCAGGCAATAGAATATTAATAAGCAGGTCAAGTTTGTTGGTACTCTTTGAGTAAGTGTAATACCTGCCTTTTAAGGCGTTTACTCAGGACATTGCTAGTGTTCTCTCTCTCTCTCTCTCTCTCTCTCTCTCTCTCTCTCTCTCTCTCTCTCTCTCTCTCTCTCTCTCTCTCTCTCTCTATCTATCTATCTATCTCTCTCTCTCTCTCTCTCTATATATATATATATATATATATATATATATATACAGTATATATATATATATATATATATATATATATATATATATATATAAGTAGTAAGTGTCAATGTAAAGCTTGTTATGTTACGGTTGTCATTGGTTGGTGGTCAGAGGTGAAAAAGATAAGAGAAATAGATAAACTGACAACTAGGATGTATAAGAAAAAAAGCAATATGGGTAAACGAGATGTTTTAATCTCTATAGTAGAAAGTTTCCAAGAATCAATAAGAACGAAGTCTCATATTTTAACAAAAACTCTGCAAACCATTTTTTATTTTTATCAATCAAGGAGCCCCGTTGGAACAAAAATCAGAGAGGTGTATTGAGAATATGAAATATGATATATATGAGTGTAAAATTAATAAAGCTACATTATCCATAACATTGAAATGTAATAAGTATTATAAAATTTCTTCTGTTACTGATGAAATGAGAAACTGTTGTTTATATGAGGACAGTCATAAGCAGAAGTTTGATAAAATAATATGATTAAAATCAGTTTAAATAATGTGAATTTTCTGAAAGTGGATTGGTAGGTGACGTGGGTTACTTCCACGTTTCAGTAAAATGAGAACACCCGAAAGGGAGTTATTTCTTTAAACATCACCACCTTGAATGATATAGAACATCCCATTCTCAAACTCATTAAATCAAAATAGCATGGCAGATAAAGGGTGGAAATATGTATATAAAAGGGGTAAATAGGACGATGTTGATATTTGTATCTTCAGTATTGTAACATGGCAATTTTTGTCTCTTATTTTTTCATCCATGTTAGGATATAATGAGTTTCCTAGTTAGGAACTGCCGTGATTATCACGGACTCCTCCTTAGGTTTAATGTGTTTTTTTCTGTAATCGCTCCATCCCCCTCACGTGTGGAAATCATCGATAGATTTCATACATAAGATATGAAAAGAATTGCAGACACCCTCATGTCCGCCTACAGCTCAATGAGAAGCTTTTATTTAAACATGAGTATTAATAGTTGATATCAATGATCAATATCTATATTTCTCCTTTCCTTATCATAAGCAAGATATTTTTACCTTCGAAGAGGATGGCTTTAGATGAAAATAAAACAACGGTCAAAAAATCGTTATGTGTTTCTCGATCC
>NC_090726.1:61281248-61301248 GCF_036898095.1 Palaemon carinicauda | reverse complement strand
ATAATAATAATAATAATTTTAAAACTATTATTATTATTATTATTATTATTATTATTATTATTATTATTATTATTATTACACTACTGTAGTTTTTCTATTCAAGTGGCATAACAGATTTTATATATATCTTAGTTTCAGCTGGTGGCTGAATGTTTGCATCATGTTTATGATCACAATAACTTGATAACTTTTGAGCTGGTAGTCTCAATCCTCTATACGTATATCCATCCACCTGCTGAAGTAGGTGCTCATGATTAACCTCTTTATAGCTCTATATTATTGTATAATGTATAATTGTATAATTCTGGTAGAATAGAAGAAATTATTTTAAATACAGTAATCCCCTGCCATATAGCGGTTTGCCTATTGCACCCTAGTACATTGCAGATCTATAAATATATATGTAAATCTACATCGCAAAATACTCTTTATATGGCAGGTTTCCATAGGCAAATAATTTTTATATTCTTTCACATTTTAATTTTTTGAAAAAAATTTATTTCTGGGTCGACCCTGTGGCGCCCGGTGAAAAGAGTCCTTCTTATATATCTTTTCTGATAAAACCTTCCAATTATACCAGAGAAAGATAAAAGCATGGAATGCTGAGGTTGAAAAAAATTTATTTTTTGGCCCTAAAAATCAATAAAATATATTACAGTAATAAATACAAACACAAATTCAGTCTGGTAGCAAGAACACAATGCATAGTTTGTTTAGTTTGTCGGGAAGAAGAAAATAAGCGGTGTGCCATAGGCAACACAAATACTCTCGCATCTGTATGGAAAACGAATTCTGGAAGCATGAAGAGATTAAACTAGCTTGCCCAGATAATTTTTCACAAGGCACGCTATTGGCTGGTAGAAGAGACATGACTTGTCAAAGCCTACTGACCACTATCCTGGCTGTTGATTGGGTGTCAAATCACAAGATCCCTCTCAAGCAAACTGCAGCATTCACTATCCCAAGCTGTCCAGTTTGATTCTACACACGCGTACTCGACATCGATCTGCACCTTTATCTGTGCTGAGTTTTTTTTTTTTTTTTTTTTTTTTTGGTTAAAATTGTAAATTGCCTTCAAGCCCTACAATGCCAGTTAAATTTTCTTCACCTTATAAAGTCTCTGGCAGTGAACCCAAGTGTCGGAGGAAGATGCTTACTAGAGCAGAAAAGATGAAATTCCTTGACATAATACTTGAGGAGAGGAGAAGCTATGCAGACGTAGACCGCCATTACATCAAAGAATGTACTGTTCGCTACATCAAGAATTAGGAAAAGAATATAAGTGTAATAGCAAGTGTCATTTTTCACAGGATAGTAACTTCCTGCAATAAGGCTATCGTAAGGATGGAGTAAGCATTGGCCCACTGGATTATTGACTAGGAAGAAGAACATTGTACTGGATACCAACACCATGCGCGAGAAGGCCAAGCAGCTCTACGGCATGTTTACAGATGGCAGTCACAGCAACTCAGAACAAGGACCATCTAAAGCATCTCCCACCAAACCAAATGAATTCAATACCAGAAGGGGCTGGTTTGATGAATTTTATAGGAGGTATAAGCTAAAGTGTCCCTACATGGAGAAGCCGTCTCTGCTAAGAAACCGGCCACTAACGAATATGTGAAGGAGACGTTCCAGACCTTCATCGATGAAGTGGGTTACTTGCGTGAGTACATTTTCAATATGAATGAGACTGGCCTCTTTTGGAAATGTATGGAGCACTTCCAATATGAACGAGCAGACCAGAGACCTTGGATTCAAGGCCTACAAAGATCGCCTCACCTCACACTTATAAGTGGAAATGCTGAAGGCTTTATGATAAAGCCAGCATTTATCTATACAGTCAGTCCAAACTCAAGGGACCTCACAAACACGAACAAGGCCCTACTGTCAGTGCATTAGATGAAGAACCAAAGGGCAAAGATAATGAAAGCACTGTCACTGGTGTCGTTTCACCAGTGCTTCATCCTAGATGTCAAACTTTATCTTGCTGAAAAAGGCCTTGATTTTAAAGAGCTTCTCCTAATGGACAATGCTGGACGGTACGCAATTCATCCGTATTATGAGGACGTATAGGTAGAATTCTTACGGCCTAACATGACATCGCTGATTCAGCGCATGGAATAAGGCATTATTCCTACTTTCAAGGCACTTCATATGAGAAACTCCCTTACACATCAGGTCAACTTTATAGATGTAGATGATAACTTCTCACTGAAGGTGTACTGGCATGGGTATTCCATTGCAAAGTGTCTCCAAAATATCCAGAAGGTCATAAAGGAGATGAAAAAAGAAACACTCAATGTTTCCTGGAAGAAATTGTGACCAAAAGCAATCCACGAGTCCTGTATTTTGCCAAAGGCAGAAGTACATTGAAAGGAATGGAAATGGCAAATTTTTTTAGTTTTAGGAGTAAATTTCAATAAAACTAAACTTCCAGAGAGAAGCAATATGAACAGCAAAATTTTATTATTAAAATTATATTTCTTGGATTTAGAATTCCCTATCCCTCCTTCTCTGGTCTACCTCCATCAGTGTATGCAAATCAACAATAAGAATATCAAGGGAGGTTCATAGAAGAAAATAGTTTTAATAATAAAATTTATTTCTATACTTTCCTGATGTTCATATATATGCCTTCCCTCCTCCTCACTACACAGTGATGTCAAGAGGATAGAAATTATTTTCAACTTTGAGACTGAAGGGTAAAAGCATTTATGGAGTACCTAGACTGTAGTTATTGCCATTAGCTGCTAGATTGTCTCAATACTGGACTAGAGGCCTTAGGCTATTGAATGGAAAAAAAAAATAGGAAATATTTTTCTCTGGGGTAAAGGTTGATATAAGCAAGCTTCGAGAGGGAAGCAATATGAAACATTATGCCAGTGTAGAAATAAATTTTATGAAAATATCAAATTTTCAAAGTAATTTGTGTTTTTCCTACCAGTACAGAGCTGAGTCCTTTAATAAGGAGATGTTTTCAGAATGAGCTGAATACAGTTACTGGAATTGTTTTAACAAGGGGTTAAATGACCGGTGGAGGGAGCGGACAAGAAGCCCCTACCCCCAACAGCCAGAATAGCCTCATTTTGACCTTTAGACCATGGACTGAGAGGGGTGGTTCAGGGTGGAAATCATCTTAAAGGACTCAGGTTTGTATAGCTAGGAAAAATACAAATTAATTTGAACATTAGTGATTTTTTCCTATGTAAAAAAACAAACCATCGTCCTTTAATAGGGAGACACGCTGCTTGGTGGGTTGAAAGTTTGCCTATATCTGAAAAGAATGGTTCTTTTTCTTCCCTGGAAATATACTGCCTCGTCCCATACGGGAGCAAAAGCAGTGACTCCAGTAACCTCCTATCTGTCTTTTATAAGCATGGAGTCAACCTCGTGTCTGTCTTTTATAGGCATGAGAAGACTGATAGGGACTCATCTGTACATGATGAAAAGTATTAGGCCATTCCAACCCTACGACCTGTCTCTGACAACTGAATGTGTCTGCTAGTACATTCCTTGTGTACCCAGAATGTACCAAGCTGACAATTATATGGCGTGAAACATCACCCAGCCATGCATATCCTTCATTACCTCACAGAGAGGCCACAAGACTGTGATCCCTAGCTTGTTGACATAGGCCACTACAGTGGTGTTGTTCATCAACAGTATTCAGTGCCTCTTTAAACATTCTTGGAATGCTAGCAATACTAGAAAGTCTGACTGAATTTCGAGGAAGTTTATGTGCAAGTAGTGCACCCCATCCCTCCTTCAAGACATCTGAGAATAGTTGCAAGTCCAGGGGCAGAGTTGAGTGAGAATCCCCTGGTGAGGTTTCGCTTGTTCAGCCACCAGGCAAGATTGGCCCAAGCCTCCTGCACCACTGAAACAGGATGGAATGGGGGACCACTGCCGGCTGACAAGTGAACCTTCAAACACCACTGAAGAGATCTCTGTTGGAGGAACTCATGTGGTGCTTCGCTCCATTGCTCGTGTGGTGCTTTGCCAGCAAGGAAGGGTGACCGAGAAGACTATGCCAGCGCCGAGCTGGTACCTGTGTCTTGAACAAGAATGGTCTTGCATCCTCCTTGAGATTGCAGATGCAATTCTCTGACTGAAAGAATCTTACTGACTGCAAGAATCTTACTGTTGCTGTACTTCAACCTCTGATTGGGTATGAGATTTGATATCACCCAGTTCATCACAATCACCAGATGATGACAAAATATAAGAATCAAATCCCAATGATGCAAGAACTGCCTCTCTGAGGAGGCAAGGATCAGCTGATCATCAAGATACATCAGCAAACATATCCTATGTGAGCAGCCACAAGCCACTACATAGGTGAACACACCGAATGAACACCAGGGGAGACATACACAGTCCCAAGCAGTCTTGAACTTGTACACCATACCATAAAAGGAGAACTGGAGTTACTTTCAAGAGGATTGATGCACAGATAATTGAAATTATGCTTCCTTCAGATACAGTGAAAGCATAAAGTCTCCATCTCTGATGGACGACAGAATAGACCGCACTGTTTCCATCCTGAACTTTGTTTGTCAAACATACTTATTCAGAGGAGAGAGGTCGACAACCAGAAGAGCAAACTGTATAAGCCCAGAGAGACTGTCTCAAACAAGTTTGAGAGCATTCTTCTTCATTATCTCTTTTATCTCTGTCTGCAAGACCAGGGCATTTTGTGATGCTGGAGGGTTGCAAGAAAACTCTATTGCTAAGTGAGATGGGGGATGACAGTCCTGAAAGGTAGTTAAGTAACTGTCCCAAAAGATACTTACTACCCAAGGTTCGGCATCTCCCAATCTTCAGCAGCGGGAGAGGAGGAACACCGTCATCAGTGTTTCCCTCTCCCTCCTCTCTTCCCACCACCCTCCTTCCTGTAGGAACCAGGTTGGGGTGCTTGAAAAGGCTGTGCATGCAAAAACTTTTTCCAGGAAGAGATTACAGGCAGTGCTGATCAGGGTCTAGAAGCAGGCACTGGGACCTTCCTTGAACCTGATCATGCAGGCTTGAATGAGCCTGAGGGATTGGACACTGTTTCCTTCTTAGGTGATAGCATGTTGGATCAGGGGAGTCCTGCGAAGCAGTTCTCCATTCCTTTATCTCTGCCTTGGAAGGAGAGACATTGCACCCAGCACTGATGAGTTCTGAAGTGACAAAGCTACCTCTGGGCTAATTTGTATTGAGAAACAGAAAACCAAGTCATCCCTTCTCATCAAAACTCCATTAGCCCACTGGTTTACTGACTGGTGTGTAAGGAAAGTCACTGCCTTCCAACCAAACAGCATGAGAGACTAGTACCTCTCCAAAGACTACGGGGTCAATAGCCTGGTTGTCTACCCACTGATCAAGCCAAGAAACAGTATGGAGGGAGGCCAAGGCAGACAATTTCATGAACGGCGACTGAAAAGTGCATAAAGGCGGGTCAACCGGCAGAATTGATGACACAGCCCCGCTCTTATTCTTGCTGCTTCAAGAGTCCAGGGGGGGGGACAAAATCTTACTTGACCCACTGGACTTTAGAGAGTTCTCAGATCCATATATCTGATCATCAACTCGATCAAAGGCCAAATCAACCAGATCCAACTAAGGCAGATCCAAGGATGGCCTCGAGCCCTAAGGAACACCCAAAAGCCAATCAATGACTGAGGTTCTCCCCAAAGGCAGTAACCAAGGTTGCCTCTCCTGGTTCATTTCACTCCAAGGACTTTCACAAAGGTACACTCTGACTTGAGGTTGACTGCCTCTGTCAGCACCAGGTTAAGGTCCGCTGTCCTAGAGGCGGCCAAACTTCAAGCACTCTCATGCCCAGGCACGGTAGAGTGTGTGGTAGGACACTTCTGAGATTCAATCCCCCGAATACTACCCGCTTTACCCCAAGGACAGAACCCAGAATGTAATCGGGAGTTGATTATCGCCCGGAATAGCCGACAGCGGGGGAAGAATCTCTGGCACTGATCACAGCAGAGATAGTAGGATTACCATATACTCCTTCCTCTGCAAATTGGGGTGGGCAGACAGCCACGGCCCCATGCCCGAGGCACAGGGAACAGGTCCATTCGCCCCCACCTCTTAGTTTTGATAGGCGTGAGTAGTGCCATCCTGTCAACCAGCTTAAACGAATTCTCCCTGGATGAGGAAGGAGCAGGAGTCCTCTGCCCAGGTAGAAAGGGTGATGGAGGGCACATTGAAGCTCCTCCATCAACTGGAGAACATTAAGTATAAGGAGCCATACACTCCTGTCCCAGCTATCTACTAGGATGGTGCGGGGATGTGAAACAGGGTCACGGCCCTGGCCCCATGAACCAGCTCCGGGCGCCTATACATACTTTTGACCCTGTGGTCGACTTACACCCAATCACAGGCTGGACTCGCACCCAATCTCAGGCTTGACTCCTGCCGGCACAGGTGTCAATCTCTTAGTTTTGCGCTTGGTTGGGTACCAGAGTCCCTGACAATGGGGGTACCCACCATGCCTTTCACCACTGGTATCACCACAAGGGACAATGGCACTAGAGGAACTGTTGGAGAGGTAGCATTAGCTACTACCTCCCTCAGCAAAGTCATAGAGGGCCACTGAAAGAACTAAGGTACCCCAAGACTTCCTTGGGGCTCCTTGCTCCTGATGCACATTCTCCGGGGACCAAACCAGGCGGCGGCAGCAGACGCACCCATTGAGGAGATGGAAGCAGAGAAAGGCTTCTTCAGTGTCTTCTTGGGCATTGTCAGGACATACACTGGGAAAGGCTAAGCTATCTTCTTCCACCTAAGGGCATATGCTTGCCACTGCACAGGAGGCCGTGACCTGTAATCGGTACAAGAGGATGACTGCAAACAATCATAACTCCAACAAGAAGCAGTGTGTGGATCTACATATGTGTACTCATAAACTAGTTGCAGCATCCACCCTTTCCCCGGCAAGTACGTGTTACTTGCTTCCCATCTACAGTATACTGTAATCACTAACTGCCAACATTCACTTTCTGAAAGAAAAAGAAAAATATCAAGTTGGACCAGGGAACAAGGAGTACGTCTGAACTCTCTTATGGCTGAAAGCAAAATGAGGATAGTACGGCTGGTGAGGTTAGCGAGGCTTTCGCTCGCTCCCTCCACCAGTCGTTTAGCCCCTGCTTAAATTATTCTAATGACCATATCAAGCTCAAGCTGAAAACATCTCTCTATTAAAGGACTATAGTTTCGTATTTTGCGAAAGAACAATCTATTTTCTTTATTTAAGAGTTCATAGAAAATTTTCAAGGTTACCTACACCAAGAACAAACACTGGATATGAAAGACTACTATTTGACCAAATTATTATAAATAAATCTGAATGTTTTCCAATACTGCATAATTCTAGAAGTAGCCAAGTAAATGCCTTAAGATAAAATACCAAACACTAATATCAAAACAAGGCTTAGTTTAAATCTGATGGCCCAAGCTAAAAGTTATTATTGAGCTTATTACAACTTGAAATATTCAATAAATGATAAAATCATTAGTGAAAAGTCAGTTGCTGAGATTCTGAGAAATATGTTAGTTTGGTAGCATAAAACATTTATATTTACTGATATACTGACAAGACTCCCAATACAGAACAGAAAATGTCTAAATCCCATTTATTGAATATGTTTACTGATACCGTAATCCAAAACAATTGGTTTACCTTCAAATATTACTTGAATAATGAAGTTACATGAAGCAAAAGAATACTGTACTTACTCTTCTCCATAGAGCCCATGGTAATATCCAAAGAAAATAATGGAATCATCATTGAGTTCATAGCTTGAAAGTCCATTTCCAATGGCATATCCTTTGAAATTTATTTCAAATTCTCTTTGACCTTGAAGAATTCTGAGAGCTAGTGTAGGAACATAAACACCAGCGTATGATTCTCCAGTTACATAAAATTCATTCTTACGATATTCTGGGAACTGGAAAACAACAAATACAGTATAATGAATAACTAATGATGAAATTAATGTTTCACCACAACCCCATAAATCATATTATAACCACATATGTGGTCTTGAATGTCAAAAAAAAAGAAAAAAAGAGCCATTGCTTACACATTTCTTTTGTACTATAGATATAAACTCCACCCTCCTGATAGTTTATGTCTGCAACACTGTCAATAACAGCTCTCTCAAAATCATGCTATCTCGACTTGTATAAAAGTACTGGTTCAGTTATTTTCTACTTGCTACTTTACTTATTTTTGGTCTTGGTTACTTGTTTACAATATATCATTTACATTACTTACTCAGCATATTTCACAGATGTCAATTACCAGTGTCTCGTTGCCTGTAATTTGTATCTATCATGACTTTTTCTTTTAAGCGTAATAGGTAATTTTTATATTAAATCACCCATATTGAATGTTTTTTTATATAAACTGTGCTGTTTGCAAGCTGTTTGCAGTTTTGTTTTGGTGCTTGTGCTATTTTAGTGTTTTCCTGTGTATCATAAGTACTGTATGTCTGAGGAAGCTTACCCATTTATTTTTGAGGGGACATATTTCAATGGTTTTAGAGATACATGTAGTACACCTGTAATGGCCACCGCAACCTGTCCTCACTAGTGAGATGTGTTTGGATTGGCTGTCCAGCCAGCAGGTTATGTGAGGATAAGCAAGCCACAATAGGCAATATCTACCTCTATGGAACTTCCTCTTCCTTGGTCAATGTGATTGAAGCAAGTTTCTACAACTCATGTGCCTCTGGCAAGCCCAACTGCTTTCCACCTGCCCTGCCCAACAACAGGACTACTTGCCTGACCCTGAATCTTTCTCCACCTGGAAGCTGGGACATTGCTGTGCTTACCAGTTCCTACCTGTCAGACCTCTACCTTTCCTCATATGAATGTTTTTGTCAGTTTCTTCACAGAATTGTTAAAAGGTGTATTTGTCCTGATGTCTAGGGTAGTTCAGGACCAGCTTTAGGTATCCCCTTGACTGTATGCCTGATGATCTGCTGTAACTTTTGCTAGATCACTGTATCTTGCTAAAATTTGCTTTTGCTTGGCCTACTGCTTATTTGAAGGGGTGAAACAAAATTATCTATGCACTTTTTTGCATAACTTTTATGTATTTTTTTTTTACTTTTTAAAATAATTTTAAACTTTACAGATATTCTGCTTACATCATGAAAATGTTTAATGTTTCCTTGACATAATGCAACAAACCACAAGTTCACATCTGTTACAGATTGGCCGTACCGAGACATGGAAAAATTTTTCTCTGAGTGAGCACCACTTTTCCCCCTGGCCAAAAGCGATGAGCTGGATAATGCTTTTCTCATAGTCATGATCACAAGAGGGTTAAAATGAATATAAGTTACCAAAATAAGGATAAACATAAGTATATAAATACAATGATGAAGGACAATTAACATAGATAAACAAAGACTTATCACTAATTAGTGATAAATACTGGGATAATTGGGAGCTAAAATTTAACGGCGTTCAAGTTAGAAATAATATTCTCATGTTTTTTCCTTATGGTTACCAGTTGCTCTAGAATTTCAATTATTCGAGTACAAGTATGAGGGAGTTAACTGTACCGTATATGGAAATAGAAGTCTGAGAGAGTTACCGAGGGGGAAACAGTTACCAGTATTTTGTTACTCAATACTCCCAGATGTCTGTTACATAATCCCTGAAAATGGTAAGATCTGTGAGTACTCCCTTTCTCATAAGGGACATCTGTCCTTAAATCAAATACATCTCACATTCCACAATGATATTTTAACTCTCTTATTTAGACAAAAGTATGATTACCTTTTATCTGCAGTACATAACATTCTAAAATATCATAAGCATATCTAAAGTCATCCTAAAAAACTCTATACTCAATGGAATACCAAACATTAAAACAGTTTATAGAACATTTAAAAGCAAACTAAAAATGTCACTTAAATGAACTATGATAAGTTATAAATATACTGTATATACTATATATACTGTACATATATATACTGTGTATATATATACTGTATATATATAAATATATATATATATATATATATATATATATATATACATATATATATATAGATAGATAGATACTGTATATATACAATATATATATATATATATATATATATATATATATATATATATATATATATATATATATACAGTATATATATATGTGTGTGTGTGTGTGTGTGTGTGTGTGTGTAAATTTACTCATGCAAGTAATGCTTACTTTGTTTGAGAAGAAATCCTTCAGGGCATAATAATTTGACAGAGAAGTTTCATCATCCCCAGTAGAACAATCCCCATCTTCACTGTAAGAATAGCCAACACATGCTGGTGCTTCCAAGAAGAGTACATTTGCAATCTAAAATAAGAATAAAAATAGAGAAAATAATTGATAATGGAATATTTGTAATCATTAAAATAATCCACCTTCATTAACTAAAGTGGAGTATACTGCAAATCTTGACATTTAAAACTAACCTAATTCTGTTTTCATAAATGATGTGTTTGATATAAACTAATCACTAATATATTTTCATGCATTCATATTCTTTGAATGTCTTTAGCACTTTTTTCTCAATATACAGAAGAAAAGTGCTTATAAATCTAAGCATGTACAACCTTCAGGTTCTTGTTAACTAGTAGTCTGCATATAAAGCTGCTAGAAAACAGCAAAGGTAGGATGTGGTAAATCATCTTACAAGTGACAGCTTTGTAGACGCCATTTGTTTATATATTCATTTTGTTTCATTAAAACTCCATCACTCACATATGACTGAATCAGTAGAGGTAGCCTATTAGAAATGTACTGACTAGTAAACAGAGAGAGAAGTTCCAACCCTGTTCAAAACCAATAATTTCTAGTACAGTATTATCTGCAACCTTACCGTCCTTATGAGTTAGGAATTGGGGATTTGGGAGACCCTATAGGTGTACCTGCTGACCCATTAGCAGCCATTACCTGGCACTTCCTAGTCCTAGCCTGGGTGAACAGGGAGTTTGGGTGCTGATTATATGTGTATATTGCATTTTTCCTATTCATTGTCTTTATCTCTTATTAGTGACCTTTAAAACCTTCAGGAGGGAAGTCAATGCTCCTGAATATGTCCAATTGGAGCCTGCGGAGTCTAGTAGGAGTACTTTGAGACTAATATATGCTCTATTACCTCAGAGGGTGATTCTTATGATTATGATGAGTCATTTCACAGAAAATAAAACTTGGGTGCCTGTACATGCATACTGTAGATTTTCACTGAACAGATGAGAGGTACAGCAGAAAGAATACTGAACTATATAACTGAAATGTAAAGAACATGGTAGTACACAAAATTCTAGCCTTAGTTTTCATATTTTATCATTCTTTAAATTTTTTCTAACTTTATTCTAATTACCTATGAAATGAAGCCATAGTTATATTTTCATTATCAAAAGAACTTCTTGACATTTCTTAAAACAAAACCATCGTGGTCATTAAAAAGTTCTCTTTATCATATTTTATCCAAAAATAAGCTTACCTAAAATGTAAAAACTCAATAAATCATTAGAAATTAATATAAATAAATTTAATCTTATTAGATTTTTTGGCTATTTGATAATCCTGCACTGGTATGTTGAATGTGCATATATCGATTCAGCTTTCATTATAGATTGAATTTCATTTTTAAACACTTATCATTATACTACATCTCTGAACTAAATTCCAACCAAAACAAAGAACAAGATTATTTAAATATCAAGTGTAGTTAGTTCCCCTACCCTGGCTGAAAAATAATAAATAATAAATAGCTGACTCGCTAGAGATAAAAGTGAAAATTAAAATACCAAAAACATATTACATTTATAGGTCAAGAAAAGAAACATCATTTCCTAAGACTATCATCGTAATAATACTGTAATAGTAATCATATGACAAAGTAAATAAAATTTCAAACATGTTAATTTCATTTTAGGAAAAGTTAGCTTTCAATCAGTAGGCAAGTGGATGAGGAAAGGGAAACCATCTTTCCTCTCCTTATACTCCCATCCAACCTTATAGATCTTGAGAGGCTGAAATACAATAGGTCTTCAGGTTACAACGGAGATCCATTCCTTCAACGTAGTATAACCTAATGTTGATGCAAGTCAGAACATACCTAAATCTGACAAATTTGAAAGTAATTTGTACTTTTCTAAATATGCAAACCTGGGTTCTTTACATAGGAGACAGAAGTTTCTGTAAGCTGGAACACGGCTATAAAAACTTTTAATGAGGTGTAAACAGCAGGTCCGGTTCTTAACAGTGGTAGAAGGGAAGCACTGCCACACTCACCACCGTGTTCACTTTGAACAACCCCACTTTGATTACAGACGGGACTTCCTGGGGTAGCTGATGGCGGGAAAAATTTGTGAAAAGAAATGTGGTTTGTATAGTTAGGAAAAATCCTAATTACTTTCAAATTTGACATTTGTTCCGGCATAAATACTTCTTTACATAGGAGACTCACCCTGAAAGTTAAAGTCCTCTTCCCAACTGCCTGGAACGTCAATAACCAGGATTGCTATAATTTGAGCATAGTAATGCATGAGATGAGCCTCCTGACACCTCGTTAACCAGCGGCATAACTACGCTGGAGGGTCAACAGCCCGAGCAAGGTAGGAATGAGTCGAGATTACTAACGTGATACCGTCTAGGCATTATATAAGCAATAGGTTACCGAATATACACAGTGTGGGTTTACCCAGACCCAACTCCCCCTCATAAGGAGAATAGAGACATAACCAAAATATCACTAGATATGATAGCAAAGCAGCTATATGGGGCTTATTTGCTGTGCCCCAAGAGAGGGGGAAGATGAAGAAAAGAAAAATAGCCATTCATGCCAGACTAAATACGTAACCTCAGTCATCGACTAACTGCTAATAGTCCTGTGAGGGAACAAAGGTTGCTATACCACTTGCTGAGCAGTCACCACAGGTCCTAAAAAAGAAAGTACCTAAGGACCTGTGTGTTACATCTTGCAGGTAGTGGGCTGTGTAGGTGGTTTGTCACCTCCATACATCAACCTGTGGTACCTGCATCACTGAGAGATTCTTTCTGAATGCCAGGGGCGAGCCTACGCCCCTGAAATCGTGAGCTCTGGGTCTTGCACTTCATTATCAAGAAGGAGATGGATTAATACTACTGTTAATGATCAGCCTATGTGTTCTTGGTGATCTTCCTTTTAACCTTGCCCGTACTAACAAACTGATGTTTAGTATGAGGGCAAGCTCTTGTGTATTTGAGATAGTGCCTCAGCACTCTCACAGGACACAAGCAGCCAATCAGGATCATCGCTTATTTTTTGAAGATTCAAAATCTGGGATCACAGACCGCTGAATTTTGAGTCTTTGCAAAAAAAACTCAGGGATGAAATTGAATGCGACCTGTCCCCATCCCATTGAATGGGCAATGTCTTATGAAAGACCATGATTAGCTAAAGCCAGGGCAGGCAATAAGACCATTATATTGTCAAGTCTCGGTACGGCTTCTTTAAGGGAACTCGGAACTTCTATTACATTCCACGGAGGTTGGCTAATTACCGACTGGGAGCAAGTTTGCCCAAAGCTCCATACAAGCAGACAACTTCTCTGAAGAGGAAATATCCACTCCTTTCAGTCTTAAGACCTGACTCAAGATTGAGTGATAGCCTTTAACAACTGACAATGAGCAGTTTTTCCTCTCGGAGGTACAGTAAAAACTCAGTGTTTAGAGGGATATTGGTTCCGAGAGGAGAGACAACCCCATCCACGACACCAACACATAAGATTACCCACTTCTCCTGATACACTGAGGATGATGGCCTCCCAAAGCAACCAGATATCTGTTTCACCACTGGTTGCATAAACCCACTCTTGGTAAGGAGATGCTGGATGACCTCCAGGTGGAAAGTCATTGGGATGTGACTGTCTTGGGGTAAACCTTGATGTGTGGTTGACATAACAGATCAGGAAGAGCAAGTAACTCCCTCGGAACCTCTGCCAGCAGCAGTAAAAGGTCTGGGTACCATTATGCTTGGAGCCATTGCAGTGCTATCAGAGTCATAACAGATCTGACCCTGTTGACGACTTTCCTCAAAAGGCAGAACGGGAGAACACATTAATGTCCAGGTTGTACCACAGATGTTGGAAGGCATCCTAGAATGTAACCTATGGGTCTCTGGCTGGCAAGCAGTACTCCAGAAGTTTCCAATTTAAGGATGTCACAAAAAGATCTATTAGCAAATTCTACAAAGCTATTACAGTACTTTGTTTGCTATCCAAGGACTCAAAGACCACTCAGATCCAACTATCTGAGTCTTTCAGCTCAAATTGCCTGTCAGGTTGTTCTGAAAAAGAGTAAAGGGGCAAAGGGCTGAAGAGTATGATAAGTAACCATCTTGAATAACTCCCACAATCCAAGACTCGGCCCCTATGCTTCTGCTGGTTTGCCAGTCCTTCCGCCACTAGTTCTTGATCTTTCACTGCACACAAACGTGCAATGAGAGCTTCAAATAGTGACATCCTCTCAACTTGCTCTACTGAAGTATTGCAAGTTGAGGGGGGAGCAGGAGTTCACTGTCCAGGTAGAAACGGAAAAGAAGAATGCCAAAGCTCCTTCATCTACAATGGGGGCAAAGGCTGTAACCCCCTATCAGCGCTGGCTATTGGGATAGCCCGATCCACGATCGTGAAGGGATGTGACCCACGGTCACAGCCCAGCCCCATACATTACCTCTTGGTTGACCGAAGTACGGAGATGTACCCCCAGTTCCAACTGTCTACTATGGTAGGAGAGAGACCCATACCACGACCACAGAGGGCAGTGACACAGAATCCCGGTGCAGGGCCCATGTATTGTCTAAGGGGATCTGAGTCTTGGGGCCATGGCACGGGATTACTGCTCTACCCCTGGGAAGGGGAAGGAAAAGGGGAGGGGGAGAGGGCAAGGGATAGCTGGGTCAGAGGAGATGCATGGGGTGACCGGGTGAGAGAAGATGCAAGAGGTGACCAGGTCACTAGAGATACACGGGGAACCTCTTTGGCCCCCCCCCCCCCCCAATGGCACAGGGGTACTCCTCCTCGAACCCTTCTGTGAAATTATTAATATTCGTTTTTCAAGTGTTTTTCGCAGATGTGTTTCTTCATCAATAATTATACAGTGAGGAATATGTACAATATGTGGATGTTGTAAAAACCCCACTGGACCACTGGATATCTTCTTCTATTAGTTTACCACGACCATGTGCCACGTAGAGACGTATACAGTTCTGAAGTCCTCGTCCTCGAGTTATGGCCAAGGGTTTACTGTGATGTATTCAGCATCGATATGTGTGATTGAGCCCAAGTGGAGTCCTAGCTTGATGTGTCGAAAAATTGGCTCCTTTGTCTGCAACGTGCTCTTGTGGTGAATGTCGTCGTCACTTCCACTTATATGCCTCTCTGGACAATAACAGGTATGGGGTTCAACTGAAGGAAGCGGGTTTTAGTTCGATTCCTTGTTATTGCCAGCACTTTCATTTATATTTAAGTAAAGGTCTTGCTAAATCCTTAATTATTAAATAACTATTCTTGGTCCTTTTGAGTCAATTTATTCATATAAAATTTCCAGGTTATTTGTGTCCAAGGTTGCATTTATTATGTTTATGGCTTTGGTTAATTTTTATTTGTGCGAAGCCCTGTAAAAGTTTTGCAGCTTAATTTTGAATAATTCTGGGGAAATTTAATTTGACTTGCTGTTTCCATGTCACTAATAGTGATATTGTTCATATTTTTAGGACAGAGTGGTTACGAGCTAAACATATTCACTGAATAGGACTTTCTCGCTTCGCCTACGTTTGGATGAGGTCCTTTCGTCAACAGGAATTCTATTTAATTATAAACCGGTCTAACATACGAATGTACTATTTGGCTTGCCACCTTCAGCGTGTTTATTGTTAATTGTAAGGTGTTAATAATTATATAAATTTGTGTGTTTAAGGCTGTTTAAATTACTTTCCTAAGTATTTGTTTAAGTGAATAAGTATATATATAATGTTTAGTTCATGGCGACCGTGACAGGATTTTTAGCGAGAAGGTGGCAAGTGTTGACGGTCAGGTATAGCTCGTTGCGGGGGTTTCCAGTGGTCCAGTAATTTTTCTTTAGTTGTTGTTAAACGCTAATATAAATAGATCGCGAAATATAGTGTCTTATGCGGTGAGGTAATTAGCATATTGTAACGTGCTTGTTTTCGGTGACATTCTACTATTTCTTACGTGTCTATAATAATTTAGTACTTTTTGTTTTCATGTATAAAGTTTTTTTGGCGTACTTATATTTAGCACGTGTTTAATTCAGTGTTTATTGAATGTAGCAGTTTGTTTGTTTAGCTCCATTTAAAGTTACTAATTCGCGTTCAATTATATTTATATAGATTTACATGATCTATCTTTTGCTTTTGTTTAGGTAAATTTATTCTGCTAGATTAAAATGTCAGATTTAAAAGCTGTAATTTCCAGGCGCAAAACGGTTCGTAAAAAAGTTACTGTTTGTTATGATAAACGTGATAATTACAGGGGTTTAGATCCAGCCTTGCAAACGACCGAAAGGGGTCTTCTGCTTAACTACCAGAAGAGTTTATTGGAATTGGACCAAAATGTTTTTGAATTGAAGTTTTCAGATGACGGGGTAACAGAGGCGGCTTTAGATACAGAGAGTGACATATGTCAGGATTACCAGGATAGAATCCAGATTTGCTTGTCTTTGCTGCCTGCTTCTCTCTCTAATCATTCGAATGTTAGCATTGATAATGCTCGTTCCTTGTTAAAGCAGCCAACTGCTCCTTTACCCAGGTTTACCAGTAAAGAAAACGAGGACTTCACGTCATTTCTTAAGGAATTCCTAAGTACCACTAATTCCTTTACATACCCAGATCGTGATCTTTTGTTGTTGCTCAAGCAGCAAGTAGACGGTCGTGCGAAATTGTTGTTGGATTCTTTAGAGGCGGACAAGCAAACCTTTAATGATGCAGTAGAGCTTTTGAAGGCAGCATTTGCTTCGGAAAGCACTCGTAAGGTAAACACGATCAGGCAGTTGACAGAACTTAAGTTAGGGCTTTCAGATGATCCATATTCATATATTTCAAAATTCAGGACTATATTGCAGTCTGTTAGTACACTAGAAATAACGGCAGATGATTTTATACAGTATTTTGCATGGTCAGGCCTTAATGAACAATTTAAGAAAGAGTTGGTTCAGATTACCAATCAAACTCGTCCTAGCTGTAAGGATATTAAGGATAACTTCTTTACTGCCACTGAAAGGTATGAGAATGCTAGGAAAATTTCAAAGTTTAAAGGTCCCGCTATTTCTGGAAATTTTCAAGGGAAGAATCTGCAGGATACTTCGACTAGTTTGGCTATCAAAGTCGACTCTAATATTAACAATGCATCAAAAAGTTGCAACTTGTGCCAAAAGGTAGATTCAAAGGATATTAATCACTTTATTTCCAAATGTCCAAATTTCCCTACTGCACAGGAGAAAGTATCGAAATTGTCAGAGTGCAAGGGCTGTGTAAAATGTGGAAGTTTTATGCACCCGTCTACTAAATGTTCTTTCAGGTTTCGCAAAAAGTGTTATCATTGTGGCGGTTGGCATTTCTCCTTTTTATGCATAAAGACAAGCTCCACCCAAAGTAAAAATGAGCCGTCTAGTTCTGCTACAGTTAAAACAGCGACGAATAGTGGAGTAGCCATACTGCCTAATTGTAGTAGTAGATCTGCACTTCCAACTTTTACTTTCCAAGTTTCAGGTCAAGGGAGATTATTCAGAGGGCTCAAGGATACCGGTTCACAAAGCACTTTTGTATCGGAGAGACTAGCCAATTTTGGTAAATTTAAAGTTATATGCAATGATGTTGACTCGACAGTTAATGGTTTTAATGGTCCCAAGGTCTATAAAACTAGAATAGTACAGTTGCCTATTACTTTAACCACTGGTGTAGTTGAGATTTTTGCTATGGTTGTGCCCTCGATAAATATAAAGTTGTCCTTACCTGGTTTAGGGAAGGTTATTAAAGCCTTTAAAGATAGAGGTTATTCCTTTGCTGATTCCTTCCTAGACCCAAAATCTAGTGAAATTAGTGACATTGATGTCTTGTTAGGTTCAGATTCTTCTCATTGTTTGTTGGGAAAAGACGTTGTATTTGGCAATAATGACCCCTCTGTATATATAGATACGTTACATGGCATTATGCTAACAGGAAATCTTGACAGATTGATCAATAATGTGGATTATTTGCAGACTCGCGACAGTAATTTCTATTGCATGAACACTGATTCCAGTGAGCCATTGTTATCTTTCCCTGTTGTGGACTCCTCTGTAAGTATATGCACACATTCTTTTTTATTGGGTTGTGATTATTTTAGTCCCTCATTTAGTGAGGAAATTAAAGACCTTGATTTTGGTAATATTGCTACTAGTTGTAACTTTAACGTATTGAACACTAAAGGCAAGGTCATAGAGGAAAAGTTAAGAGAGGCCACTAACCATATACTTGAGGCAGAATGCCGTAATTATCTTAATTATGATCAGCCTGAATGTGATGAGCAGACAACTGATCTGAATAGGAAGTTAATTGATTTCACGCTAAAAAATCTTTTCAGGGAAACAGATGGCAGGATTAGGGTTCCTTTGTTGTGGAATGGTAAACTATCTCATTTACTCTCTAAGAATGAGAGGTTAGCTAAATTAATTTTAAAGTCTACATTAAAGAAGCACAAGAAAGATAAAGGTAATTTGCTATTGATGGATCAGACTTTCAGAGATCAGTTAGCCGAGGGTATTATTGAACCTGTAGATAATCTTGAACAATTTAAATTAGAACACCCAAATTATTCTTTCATTCCCCACATGGCTGTTTTCAAGCCTCAACGTGAGACAACGAAATGTAGGATAGTTTATCTCTCGAATTTGAGTGAAAATGAACGTAATAAAGGTCTGAATTTGTCCCATAACCAGTGTATGTTCCCAGGCCCTAATCTGAACCAGAAAATGTTGTCAGCTTTCATTCATCTTCGGTTCGACGAGAAATTATTGACATTTGATTTGAAAAAGGCATTCAATATGTTGACTTTGAGCGAGAACGATCAGGCAAAACTTCTATTTTACTGGTTTCGTAATGTTAGGAAAGATGATTATACCCTGGTTGCATTTCGCAATGTCAGACTAAGTTTTGGTTTACGTTGCAGTCCTTTTCTCCTTATGATATCACTTTTTTATATATTGATTATTAACTCTGATAAAGATGATGACAAATTAAAAGAATGTAAGAAGTTGATCTATTCATTAACATACATGGACAACGGAGCCTATTCTTGTGACAATCTTGATACCCTTCAGTGGGCTTATTCGGTTTTACCTAAGGTGTTCGAGTCCTTTAAATTTTCAGTGCAGCAGTTAATAACTAATGATATTTCCTTGCAGAGTAGAATTGATAAAGATATGAAAATTGAGACACCTATAGAGAATAAATTGTTTGGTTTAACATGGAATAGGATAAGTGATGAAATTTTCACCAAGCCTATCAATCTTAATGCAGATGCCAGTACTAAACGTGAGGTTTTGACCACCATAGCTGCACAGTTCGATATTTTTGGGTTTAATTTGCCACTCATGAACAGGAGTAGGTTATTCATGAATAGGCTCCAATGTTGTAAAGATCTTGATTGGGACAAACCTCTTAATAATGACTTGGTTCGTGAATGGAAAAACTTGTGTAGGCAGGCAAATTCCTCCCCCATAATAAGAGTGCCAAGGTTTGTTGGTTCTAGGGACGGTGAATACAAACTAATAGCATTTACAGATGCCAGTCGTTCTCTTTATGGTGTTGTAGTTTTTATATGTCATGTTGAGACAAATCAGTGTTGTTTCCTACAAGCTAAAAACCGTATGGTTAATACACATTTGAAGAATAAGTCGATTCCGTCATTGGAACTTAATGCAGTTTTGTTTGGTGTTGAAAGCTTAATGG
>NC_090726.1:61262534-61280748 GCF_036898095.1 Palaemon carinicauda | reverse complement strand
GTGTCCTTCTTCTAGAAGAGCTAAAGAGTCCCTTCTGCCCTTACCAAGAGGAAAGTACACTGAACAACAAGAGTACAGTAATTATCCCCTTGGGTGAAGAAGAATTTGGTAATCTCCTTATTGTCAGGAGTATGAGGAAAGACGAGAATCTGTAAAGAATAGGCTAGACTATTCGGTATATGTGTAGGCAAAGAAAAAATAAGCCGTAACCAGAGAAGGGTATTCAATGCATTACTGTCTGGCCAGTCAAAGGATCCAATAACACTCTAATGGTAGTATCTCAACGGGCGGCTGGTGCCCTGGCCAACCTACTCCCTCTTATATATATATATATATATATATATATATATATATATATATATATATATATATATATATATATATATATATATATATATATATATATATATATATATATATATATATATTCATTTACGCATATCTATATGCATATACGTGTGTATGTACAGTATGTACTTGCGTATGTTTGTCCATAAACCCATGTGTTACCATATTATCTAGTTTTCTATTAGATTTATTATTTGACTGCTTAATCATTTCCCCCTTTATCATATCGCATACTGAAAAGTTAATTTTAGTACTATTTTAGTACTATTTGTTATCAGTGGATTAATAGCCATACTGCAGTCCTAGTTGGAAAAGCAGAATGCTACAAGCCCGAGATCCCCAAGCAGAACTATGATGAGTGCAACGTAGATATAAACGGGTAAACAACAAAAGAGGGATATTAAGAATATGATATACTAAAATTAATAACTTTAAATAGATAAGTAAAATATAAACTATAAAAGGAAATTTTATGTTAATCTGCTTAATAAATTTTCTTACACGAAGTTTGAACTTTTGAAATTCCAACGATTAAGCAATTTGATTGGGATGCTCATTCCACAATTTGGTCAACTTTGGAAAAAAATCTTATAAAATACTGCGTATTGATGGACCTTGTGAAAGAAAAATAAGACTATTAGAAATATAACTCCATTATGTAGAAGACTGCAGAGTCTAGAAAAATGTGAATGCAAAGTTTGATCAGATTTATAAAAAAATCTTATGCAATATTACCAAAAAGCTAATTTAGCAACCATGCCGGAGACTAATATCTAGATCATGGATAAGGAATGAATCTATAAGACAACAGGGTTTGGTCCAAAATTTTAAAGACGTGTCCAACAATTTTAGACGAAGAGCAAATGCTGTAGACCAGACAGAAGAACAATGCCGAAAAAAATGGGAGAATAGAATAATTAAAACATTTTTTTTGAGGATAGGTAGGTTGCCAAAAATCTTGTAAGGCTTCCTCAATACACCACTCTTTTTTCGCAACTGAAGGAGAGACTTCCCAGACATTTCTCCCAAAAGTGAATTTGCAATCAAGAATCACAACTAGAACATCAAATGATCCGCATTTAGCTAACGAATCATTGTCGATGAAAAAAAAAATCTTGGTAAGCATAATAACAAACTTACTTAGAGTTGTATTAGGTTTCAACTTCACGCCCCATAATTTGCACAATGCGATAACTTTAGTTAAATATCTGTTAAGGCACTCGTAAACCAAAGGTCTTCACTGAAGAATAGTGAGCAAAGCAAATAGTTGCATTACCATCTGCATGAACAATAACCTAAGAAACACCAGATATTAAATTCCTGTCACACTATAGTGTCCATCAACAACTACTCATTGTAATGTTGCAGTTAAAATTCAATTATGATACTAAGAATTTATCTACTGACTCCCATCTGTTTAAGTTTATTGCCAATTTATTAGACTGGTCAAAAACAGCACTAAACGAAAACCAGTCTTACAAACTTCATGCCCTGAACAAATGGATTTTGTATAACTATTGCAGATTGTATTCATTTTCACTTGAACCTAGAACTCTCTGAGTTACACCTCTTAGCTAAGCATACTTATTCCATGTCAAGTCTGGTATATTCCCATTATAAATATTATATTCCTCCTGTTTCTCAAATAAGCATGTCTGATATCGTCAGTGAATCAGGCTTAATCCTTGATACAGTAATGGAAAAGATCACGAAACATATCAACCTAATGTGCTTGAGGTTTTACGCATATTATACGAGATTAAGGCCCATTAAAAATCTAAGCATTAGTAGATGTTCTAATTGGAGGTACGATCTTAGTTGATATTTAACTATGGTCCAGTGAAGAGTATATTCAAACAATATCATGACGTGTGGTCAGGCTCATTTATGATTTGTCCAGAGCCTGATTCAGAAGCAAAGTCAAGGATTCTTAAGATATGGTAATCAACAAGAGAAGGTGAATTCAATCAATCCATATAAAAACATTGAAGTCACCAACAAACAGGAAATAAAAATCTTTTTATCGTAAAAAAAAAAAAAAAGAAGTAAAAAAGTACTTGTATATTAGCACTGGTGGATCCAGAGGGGGGTGTCAGTGGGGTCCCGTGCATAATATATGATTAGGTCATGAGGCAGGCCTGTGACAGTGGATCATATAATGCATATTATGCATGGGATCCAGATCTGTGATTTAAGACAATCATAATCGGAGAGTGAGAACGGGTGTAAGAAATGAGTTAGCAGCTAGAGTGGATATGAATGCGTTGAGGTGGTTTGGCCATGTTGAGAGAATGGAAAATGGCTGTCTGCTAAGGAAGGTGATGAATGCAAGAGTTGATGGGAGAAGTACAAGAGGAAGGCCAAGGTTTGGGTGGATGGATGGAGTGAAGAAAGCTCTGGGTGATAGGAGGATAGATGTGAGAGAGGCAAGAGAGCGTGCTAGAAATAGGAATGAATGGCGAGCGATTGTGACGCAGTTCCGGTAGGCCCTGCTGCAGCCTCCGATGCCTTAGATGACCGCGGAGGTAGCAGCAGTAGGGGATTCAGCATTATGAAGCTTCATCTGTGGTGGATAATGTGGGAGGGTGGGCTGTGGCACCCTAGCAGTACCAGCTGAACTCGGTTGAGTTCCTTGTTAGGCTGGAGGAACGTAGAGAGTAGAGGTCCCCTTTTTTGTTTTGTTTCATTTGTTGATGTCGGCTACCCCCCAAAATTGGGGGAAGTGCCTTGGTATATGTATGATAATCGGATTATCATCATGGAATGGAATCATTTGTCGCTTTATCAATATGGGGCACTGAGGCTTTGAAATGTCTCATCAAAATTACAATACATTACAAGGCATTGGTGTAGATTTCCAGCTAAGGTTACTTTGTGGGCACTGATAGGTTATACTTTTATTTTACGTTTGTGTAAGTATGCCAACAGTGCCAAAAGGAGTCGGTTGGTATCAAGAAGCTTCCACCAGGACAACCTTGCATGCGGTGGCATTATCATACCTTGCACGGCAATATCTTCATGGAACAACGATTGATACATCAGGTGTCAATCGCCTGTTGAATATTGGAACTAATCTGTACAAAGAGCTATTATGCGAGCTGCAATCACGACGACTTATACTTATTGCGGATTTACCCACGGTGGTGACTGTGAAGAGCAAGCAGGTATTCGTGAAGTAACAAGAAGCTATAGCAGGGGTCATGGGTTCCATTACAACTGATCAGGATACTTTATCATACAGCATATCAGATGGTTTGACATCGGCAGATGTTTGGTCACCATACTGTTTTGCAACTCTTGGAAATTCACCTTGGTAAACATGTGCCTGGTACTGCAGAAGATCATGCAAAACATTTTTGTTTTTTCATTTGCATGTACAAAATGTCAATGGGTTGCCAAATGTCAGTGGCAAAGCTGTCCTGGGGCTGTCATAATTAGTTTTGGGTTAATCTGTGAATAAATTTCACATGTGAAGAATCTAGTCAAAGCCCTATTTTCGGACATCACAAAAATGCTGCTTGAAATAACACCAGTCATACTGAAAAGGTACACGTAACCTATACCAGTTACCATTGTCAAATAACATTGAATAATGCATGCTCTCTGTGAAGCTAATAGTGGCATAACTATTTTTGCCTTAAAATAGTAATAATAATAGCAGCAACAATAAGTATAATAGCAACAATAAAAACAAAAAATATTTTCAGTCAATCTCCAGCTAGTCCTGATGATCAGGAGCAGACTGCCAGTCATTCTGCAGCTGGTGCTGATACTTTTTTTTACTGAACAAGGTAGGGCTATATTATTTCGAAAGTCAAATATGGTGTAATTTTCGTTTCTGTACAGGTCACATAGTTAATTTGGGGTTGCTCTTGTCTCGTGGTATTCCTCTGACAAATTTTGCATATGAAGAAAAGTACAATTATCTTAAACATCACTTTCAACCAACTAAACAATTCACCCTGTGTACAAAAGTTGTATACACACATTTCAACATTCCTGGATGAAACTATACCCATGGCTTGTGTAGAGTCCAACCCTGAAAGGAGGTCTATGCAGATTTTGTACTTTATTTGGGATGAAACCAACCCACAGAAGTAAATTTGGTGGGGAGATCAGTCTTTGTGAACTCTCTTTTTCAAAAACCAGAGAAGGCAATTGGAAAATATGGATTGTTGTCTAAGCATGATAAATCATGATTTCACATCGAAGCTGCAAAGCGAGGGTCACTGTTCTCCGTAATTATCCAACTCCATCACGTCGTATTGACTGTGCAATACAGAAGGCAAAAAAACAAAATCGGGAGACAAATTTGCACATGCTCAAGAATTTTTCTTATTGTGTCTTGCCACTTGGAAGACAAGGCATATGGCTACATAACCATCAAGACAATAAAGTGGATTTCTCGTCTACCCAAAAACAGAAGAAAGGCAATTTAATTGCTACTAGAGCAAGATGCTAAGAGTAATGAAATACTACGTGAACATTTGCTCTGCTTCCAAGAATGCCAAATACACATAAAAAACAGTACAAAAGAAAATTATCCAAGTAATTAGGAATATATTGCGAGGTAATTTAACTGAATCATTACATGGCGATGTTCAGTTTTATTCCGCAATTGCAGATGAATTCATAGATAACTATATAAATCAAGAAATGCTTACTGTGTGTCTGCGGTATCCAAAAATGAGCTCAAACTATGACAGTCCGAAAATTTTCGAGATTTTATTGATAGAATCTCTCACATCTGTCAACCTTGATCTGGCTAACATACGAGGACAAGCATACGATGGGGCCTCTTCAATGTCACCTGAACGCAAAGGAGTTAAGGGGCGTATAATAAGTTTCTCCAAGGACACCCTTCATTCATTGTCATTCCCATGTGCTGAATCTTGCCATTGAGAGAAGGTGTAAACTATTACAGAAGCGAAACACGATTGACCTGATAAATTCTGTGTATTACTTTTTTATAACTCCCCGAAACGTCAAAGATTCTTTGAAAATGCGCTACATGTTTACTGCCCTCAAGCAAAGCATCACAAACTGAGGAGCCTGTGCAAAACTTGGTGGGTTGAATGCCATGTGTATCTTGGAATATTCCAGAAACTTTATTACTATGTTGTTATTTGCTTAGCGGCTATTTTGAATCTGTCGTCTCACCCTGAATTGAGCCAGGGATCCTGGAATTGGGACAGGGAAACAATGATGAATCCATGGGAATCAAAACTAGTATGTAGAGTTTTTAACCTATGGTAGCATTTGTGACTTTGAAAAACAGCGTGGATTACGTCAAATCTCTTATGCCAAAGCTACAAAACCATGAACTGGACATTTACAAGGCATATCACATGGTTGAGAGTGTCCCACAAGATCTCCAAGGACTTAGAGATAACATTGATGTTGAGTTTCAGCAGTGGTACGCCAATGAAGTGAAAGACATTACTGAGCAAGTTGGATCAACTGAATCCATGCAACACACAACTTGAATCCATGGCACCACTTGAATACTACAAACGCACAATTGCCATCCCACTGGTTGATGACCTTCTCCAACAGCTGAAGGATATGTTTTCAGCAAAAGAATACCGGCTATAATACTGCGGCTGGTCCCAAAACTTGCAACACAACGTTCCAGTTTGTCTGAAGACATTACCATGCAGCTACTGCACTAGTAAAATGACCTACCAAGCTCGATGTCACCTTGCAATGAGCTCAGATTATGGCATAGATGTGGTGTTCCTTCAAAACACACTTTCAGACACGCTCATAAACGTACGTGTTGTCGTATGCAGATGCAGATGCTTGGCCCAACATATGCACACTGTTGATCCTTGGGTGTACGTTACCAGTCATATCAGTCGAAGCTGAACGATAATTTTCAATTATGAGATTGTTGAAGAAACACTTCAGGAATAGAATGACCGACCACCGACTCTCAGCTCTCCCTCTTAGGAAAATCCACTGTAACGTTGAACTAGAATTGACAGTTATTGCAGATGAGTTCATTAAAGCATATCCCAGGAAACTCGTCAGCAGCATACTACTGTCAGAGTAGCCATTTGAATTAATGAATTCACATAGAAGAAAAGCCATATAAATGTTCAATTTGTAGCAAAAGTTTCAGTAATTCCTCTTGATAATATACCTAAGTTTGGTCTCTTAATTATAACGAGAAGTGCTGTTTCGCAACAAAATACAACTGTTTATGACAAAGTTTGATGGCAGTTTTCCTATAACATCCCCATCGAATTTCATGAAAAATAAAGCTGTGCAAACAATATGAAATTGTTTTATTCTGGTGACGTTAGATATGATTATCAAGTTTAGGATTCATTGCCAGGCCAAAGAATTTGAGAAAATATGAGAAAAGTAAATCTTTTTTAAAAAAAATACCTGATTGAACTTCTGTTTTATGCTCCCCTTTTGGTAATTTTGTCATGTCAATATGTTTCATATTTCACAACAAATATCAAATAAATGTCTATTGTCATATATACGGTGAATTGCACTTTCAAAAGGTCTTACTATTCTGCTTCTCAAATTTGGACAAACACGAGACCAAAATTTATGTTACCTGATATTATTTTCACTTCTTAGATTTTGTTTCAAGAAATGGGACCTATTTCTTTTTTAAATAATATACAAATCCAGTGTGGTTGTGCTCTGCAGAGGTGCCTAAGAAATTATTTAATTATCTGAGACTACAACAACCCCAATTTAGTATTGGCTTCGCTTCCACACGTTTATCACACTTTTATAGGTCTGAACCCCCCTTCAAAAAGTTCTTGGATCCACCTCTGATTAATCGTGATGTTTAGAAAACAACAAGAAATATTTTTTTATAAGTTTGGATTGTGATATATAGGACACAAATAAAATTTGTGCCTGCCACAAACCTTTATGACTGCGTCTCATGACATTCGCATACATAATAGGACTTTGGTACTCAGTGCCAATATACACTATCATCTCCTTTCCCCTAAGAGTGGCATCTCAAGTAAAACCTATTGGCTTGATAAAACTTGGAATAAGATGCTCAGATGACTGCCACATATGAAGAATCAAAGGTTCTGTGCATAATAGAATACTGTACTGCCTTAAGGTAAGAGCAAGGTCTCTAATGTCCTGTAATGTATGAATGTTGCCAAGTTTTTGACGTTTTCGTCTGGGATCTTGCTTAATATCTCTGGGAAGTATAAGAATTAAAACCAATAAAGATGTTACATCGTATCTAACAGAAAACCTAACAATAAGGATAACAATAACAATATGAAGAACACAATATACAGAGTAAAGAGAAAGCCGTATACCAAAATAAAATATGTCGAATAAAACTGGTCAAAAGGGTGGAGCCAACAGGACATGAATGTCGAAGTACCCTCCAAGCTATGCCTTTCAACTGAAAGGATAGTAACTGTGGTTTTGAAAATTATTATTAAAGATAATGATGAAGATGAAGATAAAGAAATCCCCTCTTTTAAGCTTGACAACACACCAGTTTAATAACGAGAGGGAAAGTGTGTTTGAATGTACCCTCAAGCAAAAAGGTTCTGATGCAAGACATTGGAATGGCATGTTAATAAGTCATGGCACTATCTATGACTAGATAACATTGGTATAATTTTGGAGTGTCCTTCTCCTAGAAGAGATGCTTAGCATAGCTAAATGAGATTTTCTACCCCTATGATGTAGGAAGACTGGCGAAATCTAACCGAGGCCCTTTGCATCAATAGGCGTAGGAGATGATGATGATGATGATGTAGGAAATAGCCGCTGAACAAATACAGTAGTTATCCACTTTGATGAGAATGGAAGGTATAGCATGCCTTGGTTGTCAAGTGTGTGAGAAAGAGAGGGATGTGTACGGAATATGGAAAGGACAGATCTGTAACTAGATATGAATCATACATCATACTGTACTGCCAGGGGAATTTTAAAAGATCGTTTAATTCTCTAGTCCAGTTACAGTATCTCAACAAAGGGGAAGGGGTGTTGGTGCCTTGGCCAATCTACTACATATTTAAATATATTTGTATAACAATGCACAATTCTTTTGTGAACAAGAGCTCTTGCCATTACATCAGAAGAAATGTCAATGAAATTTTCCACTTTAAACTTTTTTTTTCTTTTTTTCAACGTATTGCTGTCCTCAAAGATCGGTTCCCAATCATCTGTTTTCGCTTACATTTAGAATGCTATAGCATCAGTTTTCCCTGGGTCAGGATAATGCCTACTAGGAAGATGATACTGGTCTACTACAAATACAACATTCATATTAGCTTCTCAAACAACTCTCAAAAAGTCGGCTCCCAAAAGGATATAATTTGTTTTGATCCTTTCAAAGCTGCAGAATATTTTTACATAGACAGACTGAGTATTAAGTCAATAGATGCATCTTGACCTGTTTTATTCTATGTTTCACATTATTATTTATGAAGAATTTGAATTCTGGTACAGTTCATTCTACGGTTTTCATTCAAGTAATTAACTAAAAAGGTTTTGTTTCTGCAATGTCTTCTCATTGTTTTTTTTTTCTTGTTTTTTCACAGAAACGTGTAATCAGATTCTTCTGTTTTTTCACAGAAACGTGTAATCAGATTCTTGTATATCTCTCCAACATAATCTATCGTAGTTATCGCATTTTACAAAGCAAAAAAGTTACCTTAGTTTTCAAATTAATCTTAGGCATTATTCTTATACAAGTTATCCTTCGTAACTTCTTAGTTTTCACAGTCCTATTTTGAAGATGTGATTTTAAGATGGTTTTCTTGCACGAATTCCTTACACTTAGCATGCCTTATTGCTGTCTAGAAAGCAATGCGGAATACTAAATTGGGAAAACAATTTCCCATGCAAATAACTTTGAGATGCAAATATTTATCATCACTTAACCTATTAGTTCTTACAAATAAACTTATTCATACTCCAATCTTAATTGTATTATAGAAAATGAAAATAATGAATATATAAGAATTCATGCGTTTTCTTACGGAAAACCTCTAATTTTGATACCTGGTAAAGTTGGCTACATTAATTTCGGTACACTGACGTCTCCTCAGCTTTTCATGATGTGTACCAGAATTAATGAAGCCGACTGAACATCAACTAGATAAGCCTCCTAGAAAGGGAACATTTCCTCAAGGCCCTTGGTTTTAAAAATAAATTTAATGGAAGGTTGTTAGGTCATTTAGAATTTATTCTCGTCTTAGTTTAAGTCCTCAACAACGCAAACCATCATCCTCAATTCTTTTTAAGCGTAACAATATAGACAGAGGGAAGCTAGATGTTCATAAAATATCTCAAATAAAGACGAAAGGAGGTAAAGGAAAGAGGTGAGCCCATAGCAACACCGTGTGTGTTGGTTATTTGTAGGTTTTACTTCAAAACTGAGAAAGGTTTCGGACATTCATAAGTTTGGAGTGTGAATTCAAATGCCTGTTCCTTCTCTTTGGTACGGCTAAAATCGACATATTTTTTTTTTTTTGTCCTCACGGAATTTTGGTGAAAAGGGAGACTACATCAAAGCTGAGCTTGCGTTAAAATTATCTTCTGCCTTTTCTAGGCGGTAAGAAAAACCTGTCAAAGGTTTTAGGTAGCCTTTGGAAACCACCAAACAAATTTACTTAATAATTTGGCCAATAATATAACTTAAATTTTTTATGTTTAGTTTTGGATAGGCTGCAATTGCTCTGATTATGATGCCTATATCATGATATTTTTTTATAGCGTAGAACTTGGTCTCACTGGAAACTTCTTGGGGAAAAAGTCAAATAATAGAATTGATTATAAATATTATAGATAAACTTTTTACAAAATTATATTACTCCTTAAGAGATGTCTGATAAGTATTATTTCATCCGGTAGCAGCTGTATTCAAAATCCTAATCGTATATAGCATGTTTATGAAAACGACATTAGTTTCTTCGTCAGACTTTATAACCCTTGGTTGAGGGACTTCTGGAAGATTCCATCCTATACTTCCTTTCATGCTGCTAGAGCGAGAATGAAAAAAAAGGAAAAATAAAAAACTAAGATACTTCCCTTTGTATTTGTAAATACGTATTGATGATTGGTGCGCAAAGATGATCATCTTTTGATTCCAGCAATACCTGTCTAAGAAATGTAGAAGTATATATTTGCTTCACGCAGTCCATTTAAGGTATTTGGACACATTTTATTATTATTATTATTATTACTTGCTAAACTACAACCCTAGTTGGAAAAACAGGATGCTAGAAGGCCAAGGGCTCCAACAGGGAAAATAGCCTAGTGAGGAAAAGGAATAAGGAAAAGTAAAATATTTTAAAAACAGTAACATTAAAATAAAATTTTCAGGTAGTAGGTTGGCCAGGGCACCAGGCGCCCGTTGAGATACTACCACTAGAGAGGTATTGGATCCTTTGACTGGCCAGACAGTAATGCATTGGATCCCTCTCTCTGGTCACGGCTTATTTTTTCTTTGCCTACACTTACACAGAATAGTTTGGCCTATTCTTTACATATTCTCGTCTTTCCTCATACACCTGACAACAATGAGATACTTGACACTTCTTCACCCAAGGGGTTAATTACTGTACTGCAATTTTTTCAGTGTACTTTCCTCTTGGTAAGGGTAGAAGAGACTCTTTAGTTGTGGTAAGCAGCTCTTCTAGGAGAAGGACACTCCAAAATTTAACCACTGTTCTCTTGTCTTGGGTAGTGCCATAGCCTCTGTACCATGGTCTTCCACTGTCTTGGGTTGGAGTTCTCTTGCTTGAGGGTACACTCAGGCACACTATTCTATCTTATTTATTTATTTTTTCTTTTTTTTTCTTCCTCTTGTTTTTTTGAAATGGTGTGTTGGGCAGGGTTAATAGAAGGGCCATGGATGCCTGGTGGTTTATCAAGAGGTTGTCTTTTCCTTTTTCTGATTATTTTTCTTCTCAAAACCATCCTTACTGTCTTCCCTTCAGTTGAAGTGGCTATCCTGGAGGGTATTTAGCCTTGCATGGTGTATCGGCTCCTCCATGTTGACCAGTTTTTCCGACTTTTTACTATAGTCTATGGGTATCATCAATCACTTTGTTTATAATTCTGTACGTATTGTTTTTGTTATAATTCTTGTTAATCTAGTTTTTAAGTATGATGTCTCTTTTTTATTTCTATTAATTCTTATGCTGTCTGGAGACATTGAGCGAAATCCGGGACCAGTACGTCCTAGATTTCGTCAATGTCGTCTTCTGTATTGCAATATTCGTGGTCTTCATGCAAATATCCAAGACCTTACAGTTGCGTCCAGACAGTATGATATTCTTTTGTGCTCAGAAACTTTGGTTTCTAATATGAGGCACTCATCTGAGCTCCTTATAACTGGTTTTAAGAAGCCAATAATGTTGAAACGTGATGCCATCCCTAGGGCCAGGGGAATGGCGGTGTATATTAGGACCGAGTACCCTGGTTCTCATAAGTCCTGCTATCAATGTGGATGTCATGAGATTCAGGTAATAAAAGTTTGTGGCAGGCATAACAACTTTTATTTGTGTTCGATCTACCGGAATCCAGACATAGATGATTCTATCTTCGATTGTCTTCTTACCATTATGGCTAAGATACAAGAAGATGTAGAAAGGCTTCTTTTGTCTTTGTTGGTGATTTTAATGCTCACTATAGGGAGTGGTTAAGTTCTATCTCTCCTACCGATCGCCATGGCTTAAGAGCTTTAGACTTTGCCTCTGAATCAGGCTGTGAGCAAATCATAAATGAAGCTACTCACAGGTCTGGTAATTGCTTGGACCTCGTATACACTGACTCCCCTGGCGTTATAACTAGTAAGGTTGGCTCTCCAGTCGGGACATCTGATCATGCCTTGATTTCATTATTAGTGAAGACTGAGCAGCCTGTCCCTGATATATCATATTCTTGTAAAATTTATATGAAATCCCAAGCAGACTGGAATGGGATTTTACATGATCTTTTGTGCTTGAATTGGTCACAATTATATAATAGTGTAGATCCTGTTGTCCCTTTGAATGAGAATCTAGTCAACGTAATTGATAGGCGTATCCCTTCTCGTGTGCTAAGGTACCGAGTGAAGGACAAACCGTGGTTCAATGATGATTGTAGTCGTGCTTATTTGGAGAAACAGGAGGCCTATCATCTTTGAAAGGGTAACAGATCAGATTTGACCTGGAACAACTATACTCAGCTTCGAGCTTTTGCTCAGAGAGTTTATGCCTCAACTGAAAAGGAGTACAATTTAACCATAAAAGAAACACTTTCTGGTACAACTCAGGAACATAAATGGTGGTCTACCCTTAAATCTGCACTCTTTGGTGTAGATGCAACAGTTCCTCCTTTACTTAAACAAGATGGCTCAGTCACTCACTGTCCAAAGGAAAAGGCAATCCTTTTGGCTGATGTTTTTGATAGTAAATAGAGTAATGAAAAACTTGAACTTCCTCATTCCTGTTTTCCTGAGGCTAAACTAACTAGTTTAGCTTTTCGATCTCGTGAGATTAAAGCTCTGTTGGTGGACCTTGATGCTTATGGAGGTGTAGACCCAAATGGTATTTTTCCTTTGTTTTTTATAAAGACAGCAGATTTCTTAGCTCCAAAGTTATCTGTTATTTTGCGCAAGTTAGCAAGAAGAGGAGCTTTTAGCACTAGTTGGAGAATTGGTAATGTTACTCCTCTATGTAAATGTGTTTGGGTAGCTCAAATCCCACTGATTACCGCCCAATTTCCATAACTCCCATATTATCTAAAGTTTTTGAACGTCTTCTGGCAAAACGTCTTAATAGGTTTGCTGAAGGTAATCATCTACTCCCTAGTTTGCAATTTGGTTTTCGTAAAGGCCTTGGAGCATGTGATGCCCTTCTCACAATCTCCAATGCTGTACAGAAATCCCTTGATTGTGGTCGGGAAGTTCGTATGATTTGCCTTGATTTTAGTGCTGCCTTTGACCGTGTTAATCATGAGGCCCTTGTTTTCAAACTGAAACAGTTGGGAGTGGGTGGGTCGTTTCTTAGCATTATTATTGATTTTTTAAGTAATAGATCTCAAAGAGTTGTTGTTGATGGGCACCATAGTGATTATAGGAATGTGATATCCGGTGTTCTGCAGGGTAGTGTTCTTGGCCCATTACTTTTCATACTATATACACATGACAAGTGGTTTGGCCTAGAAAACAAGCTTGTTGCATATGCAGATGATGCTACTCTCTTTGCATCAATTCCATCCCCTGAATGTAGATCTAGGGTTGGTGAATCCCTTAATAGAGATTTAGCTATAATTAGTGCATGGTGCAAATTATGGGGTATGAAGTTGAATCCTAACAAAACTCAAAGTATGATTGTAAGTAGGTCAAGGACGGTGGCTCCTCAACATCCGGATCTCAGTATTGACAATGTTTCTTTAAATATGTATGACTCTTTCAAAATTTTAGGTGTGATTCTCGACAGTAAATTTTCTTTTGAGAAACATATAAGGTCTGTGTCTTCTTCCATTGCACAAAAAATAGGATTATTGAGAAAGTCTTTCAAGTTTTTCGGTGATCAATCGATTCTGAAGAAGTGTTTTAATTCTTTCATTCTACCTCGTTTCGAGTATTGTTCTCCTGTCTGGTCTTCAGCTGCTGATTCTTATCTTAATTTGTTGGACAGAAACTTACGTTCTATTAAATTTCTTATTCCTGATCTAGATATTAATCTCTGGCACCGTCGTTCAATTAGTTCATTATGCATGTTGCATAAGGTTTTTCATAACTCTGACCATCCTTTACATTCAGATCTCCCTGGATAATTCTATCCTGTTCGTAATACTAGGCAGGCAGTTAATTCTAATAGCCAGGCCTTCTCCATCACGAGGCTCAATACTACGCAGTACTCTAGAACTTTTATTCCAGCTGTTACCAAGTTGTGGAATGATCTTCCAAATCGGGTGGTTGAATCAGTAGAACTTCAAAAGTTCAAAGTTGGAGCAAATGCTTTTTTGTTGACCAGGCGGACATGAGTCTTTTTATAGTTTATTTATGACATATTTGTTTTTGATGTTGTTAATAGTTTATATATGACATGTCTGTTTTGACGTTGTTACTTATTTTAGAATGATTTATTGTTAATTTGTTCTCTTCATTTATCTATTTCCTTATTTCCTTTCCTCACTGGGCTATTTTTCCCTGTTGGAGCCCCTGGGCTTATAGCATCTTGCTTTTCCAACTAGGGTTGTAGCTTGGATAGTAATAATAATAATAATAATAATAATAATATAGACTATAAAAGTTTTAACAAAAAGAGGAAGAGAAAGAAGATAGAATAATGTGCCCGAGTGTACCCTTAAGCAAGAGAACTCTAACCCAAGACAGTGGAAGACCATGGTACAGAGGCTATGGCACTACCCAAGACTAAAGAACAATGGCTTGATTTTGGAGTGTCCTTCTCCTAGAAGAGCTGCTTACCATAGCTAAAGAGTCTCTTCTACCCGTACCTAGAGGAAAGTGGCCACTGAACAATGATAGCGCAGTAGTTAACCCCTTGAGCAAAGAAGAATTGTTTGGTAATCTCAGTGTTATCAGTGTATGAGGACAGAGGAGAATATGTAAAGAATAGGCCAGACTATTCAGTGTATGTGTAGGTAAAGGGAAAATGAACCGTAACCAGAGAGAAGAATCCATTTAGTTGGATTTAATCCCCCCTTTGCCCAAGGAACAATAACTTTAATGGCAGTAAAATAGTTATCAATATCAAAATTAAAGAAAAAAGCATATATAAGGAAAGGGCATTACCTAACTTGGGTCCCTCGGTGGTTAGTGAAAATCATTTTAATAGTGTGGACAGGAAAATTACTAAATGTCATTGTCGTTTTGAGAGTTATTCTACAAGTAAATATGAACAGCGTTTATCTAGCAGACCAGTATTTTATACAAAACAAGAGCAATCAGAGATTTCAGACCTCCGCCAAAGAATATTGTCAACACTTAACTAAAGTCTAGGGGCATCGCCTTCCACTTTTCATATGCTGACAGTAGAGCAGATGGTGAAAAGTGCAATGTTGATCCAAAATCGTGATCTTGATCCGTAACACCAAAATTTCATGGTTTCTTCCCATGCATAATATCTATCCATTATTAAAATTTATTGAAAATCTAATGCCTCAATTTGTTTTGATGTAATCTTTAAAATTGTGAAAAATTCAAATCCGGATATAGAAAAAGGATCCGGCTCCGGATCAACTCCAAAATTTAATGGGGTCGTCCACGGCCTAAGATCTATCAGTGATCAAAATTTCATCCAAATCCGCAGAGTAGCTTTGACATAATACAGTCCGCAGAAACACAGATAAATAAATAAATATAACGACTCGAAAATATAACCTCCTTGGCGGAGGTAATAATCCTAATGCCAAATCATGGGAAAACCTTTACAGCGGTGCCCTGAATATATACAAAGATACCGGAGATAGATGCCTTGTGAGCTGATCGGCGAGGACAGTGCATGAAAATGTAGGATCAAATGTAGCCATCAAATAGGTCTTTTCCCAACAAAGGAGACAGGAAGCCTTTGACAGTAAAAAAAAAAAAAAAGATATGAAAATACTGAAAAATATATATATATATATATATATATATATATATATATATATATATATATGTGTGTGTGTGTGTGTGTGTGTATATATAATTATATATATATATATACACATACATATATAAATATATATACATATATACATATATATATATATATATATATATATATATATATATATATATATATATATATATATATATATATATACAGTAAGTTCATTCACTGCAACAGAATGCTTGATATAGGTAAATATTTTGACTTGGTTCAATACTGTTTCTTTATACAAAATCCTTTACGTCACGAGCTTTACGTTCAGATCTCTTTTTACTTCAGTTCACAGAAGGGATATAAGCACTGGACATAGAAACGTGTTTAGAGAACGATAACACGAACACACACACACACACACACACACACATATATATATATATATATATATATATATATATATATATATAAAGTGTGTGTTAGTATGTCTGCTTGCGTGCGTACGTGCGTGCGTGCGTGCGTGCGTGCGTGCGTGCGTGTGTGTGTGTTTGAATGTCAAAACATAGTAGAGTAGTAAACCATTAACAGTTTTTCTGTAGTCGTATGCTACAACGTGAGAGTATAAATATACAGATTTTATAAATGCCTCTTTCCGTTAATAACTAATTATGTTCAGCTTTTGTGATCCGCCAGAATTAATACACTATACACATACATACATACATACATACATATAAATGTGTGTGCGTGTGTCTACGTTCGAGAATCGATAAACGAATATAAAAACGTAAAATGGAAGCTACAGTTATGAGCTTTGATAGTAATATATGATTTTGCCAATTTTCCTCTAGTTCTATGTAACATAATATTACTTTGCTATAGATACCTTCTTGCAAAGGAAATTTCTCTAGAGATATTTCTTTGATGATATTACTCACTTTCAGATGGTTGGGAAAAGTTCACCTCAATATCACCTGCTAGGAGACGTCATAGCATTATGACGGTCCTTGGGGGAGGTGGGCGAGGGTAAGGAAGATAGTGGGGGGCACTGCACCTTCCCCACTGAAGGGAGGAGGGAGTTTAACATAGGGGTTCTCAATCTGCAAGTACTGGGAGAAAGTGAATGTCACTTGTTAGCAATAACATTTTCATTTTGCCGTTTAATGATACGAGTGACTCATTTGTACTACCTAGCCCAGGTGCGAAGAGGATGGAATGAGTGGTGCCTAAGGATGTCTGAGATAAATCTGCTTCTTGAAATTTTTTCCAGGAACATTTTGGAAGAGTTATGAAATGTGTCATTTTCTCATACTCTATGGAACAATCGATAGCATTCTTTAGTCTTTTCGTGACATGCCTATGGGAATTATGAAAACATTTTGAACAATTTTACCAACGTTAATCAAATTACATTTGCTAATCGAAATGAGCAAAAACCATCTAATTTTCATTTCATTATAAAATAATACTCAAAATGCCAGCATTAGATATTACTGATTTCATTAAACTGGGAGTATTTGTTTATAAGACCACGCTCTCCATATAATGCCAAATTATGCAAAGCTATTGTTTTCCTCTATTACTTTTTCATAATTCAAAAGAATTTGCCTCAATTTGCTTTGCATAATTTGGCAGTATAGTATGGTCTTGTAAACAAATACCAAAAGGGGTATTCATTTCATAGATAAGTTTAGAAGGAAACTGACATTATACTGCTAAAACAAAACATTTTGCAGTAGTTGCGAACGCATCGCTGGAAAAGAGATTATTCACTGGATTATTTCAGTATTATTTATACAAATTATAACAAAATTGGTACTATCGAGAAGGTCATCAACAAAGCCAGTATAATATAATACTGAGACCATTAGGAAAACAAGAGGAATTTCACGAAAAAAAAAAAAATCTTACGCATTTACAGCAGAAAGTATTGAAAATGATAGCTAAGTAATTAGATAGATATGCACACATACGCACCCCTTTTCACCAGGGTATACCGTAGCTTCTCTCTCCCCCCACCCGAAGGCCAGGGAGAGCGAGGCGTAAAAGAAATATATATATATACATATACATACATATATATATATATATATATATATATATATATATATATATATATATATATATATATCCAGACATTTGTTCTTTATCATAAAGAGGAGATATCAGAATGAAAGATCAACCTACCCCAGAGTAATCAAAGCACCAGGTGGATATTACTCACCACAGAGATTAACTGAACTCAAAGGCACTTTTTATCAATGGCTCAGCGATCTCCGATATTTTCATTCATCTAATAAACTCTAAAATCT
>NC_090726.1:61250034-61255034 GCF_036898095.1 Palaemon carinicauda | reverse complement strand
GATATAATCTTGCAAGCGTTATATTTACTTTTTGAAACCAGGCACACAACTCACTAACGAAAGGTAAACAATAACAACATTGCCTACGAATTTTAAACAGGGAATTAAACCGGAATTCTAGACTATATTTGGTAAGTAAATAAAGCTTAGCCAGTGGGTACCGGTTAAAGGAAGACACCGTGTCAGCACCTTTTCAGTAACTTAGGATAACTCGCCAAATCTCCATTTAAGTATTTTATTACTCGATTTCTATCTCCTCCCATTGTCGTTATCTTAAAGTAATCTAAACTGTTGTAAGTAATGAAGCTGCAACATTGATTTGGTCTGTAAAAAAAAAAAAGTTTGTGAATAAAAGTTTTGTGTTTATGTCTCCTTTTATATTCGTTACCCATATTTCGATTGCTGTTGTTAAATTCCTCTTGCTTAGAGAATGAAAAAACCTGTTACGATTCTAAGATTTTATCAGACACACACACACACACACACACATATATATATATATATATATATATATATATATATATATGTACATATATATACTGTATATATACATGAAATTTATATATAAAATTATATAATTATTCATATACATACATGTCACACACACACACACACACACACACACACACACATATATATATATATATATATATATATATATATATATATATATATATACATACATATAAAACGCACACATTTATATGCATATATACATATACATATATATTTATATATATACATACATATATATATATATATATATATATATATATATATATATATATATATATATATATATATATATATGCGTGTGTGTGTGCGTGTAATGTTACGTCTTTTCTGCATACAGGGAGTAGCTCTAAATGTTGTAAGCCTTCCAGTTCTCTGACAGTCCTTTGGGATGAGATGTCGGGCTTAATATCCTCCTACAAACTGGATGCGACCCACCAAAGTTGACAAACAGTCAGGTGAAAAATTCACTTCAAAGATCAAAAGAGGAACGATGAGATTTAACGAAACGTCCCTCGAGTTATCAGGTTCGCTCGAGAGTTAAATATGTCCCAAATGTAATGAATGTTCATATAGTTCTACTTTTACATGTTCCCACTTTCTGATATTTACTCCTTTTTAAATCGTAATTCATAATCAGAAATACATTGTAACAGTCATTCATGTTAAAATATCTGATTTCATATTATTGATAGAACAATATTTCAGGAATTCTAATATGAGAAAAATTTTATCCTTCTTTCCTCAATATCTCCATACTCCCTCGGAGCCTGCGATAATTTACATAAGATATGGGGGATCTTTTTTTCTATATGAATCTCTTATGCAACTGAAGAACGCAGGGTCGCCGTTCGAAGGAGAAAACAAGTTATGAAAGTTTTTATGAGACCCTCCGAAGATGCCTACTTTCCATAATTCTTTCATATAGATCTATGGAAGATTACGGACACCCGTTTTCTGTAAGCATGACGTCTTTCAACACGTTGGCCATTTTCAAGAGACTGATGCTCTTCTGTGTCATTTCGGCGCAACAGATGAAAGGAACAATAATATCAATACGTTTAAAGAATGTTTTAAATAGCCTATTTCTAAAAACTTGGTCCATAATTTATTGTTTATATTTGTATAATATTTTCGCTAAAATTACGTTATTTTCTCAAAGGAATTTTTTTTCTTTAATCTGCAGTTTTCATAAATTAAATGAACTTGCTATTTTTATTTATTTCATTGTTTGCCTACCTACTTAAAAGAGCTCTGCCTTAAATTCAGTCGACTCGTTCACCAATACGCTCAGCATAAAAGGAAATATATATATATATATATGGAAATATATATATATATATATATATATATATATATATATATATATATATATATATATACACACACATATATATATATATATATATATATATATATATATATATATATATATATATATATATATATATATACACACATATATATATGTATATATACACACACACATATATATATATATATATATATATATATATATATATATATATATACACACACACACATATATATATATATATATATATATATATATATATATATATATATGTGTGTGTGTGTGTGTGTGTGTGTGTGTAAACACAATCAGGCCAAAATTGAGGAACCACTAAAGAAAGGAAGAAACATCAAATTGATGAAAAAAAGGCTTGGAACAAGGTGCCAACAGAAGTTTGCTTTAAAGGATGAAAATAGAAATATTATCCGCAAAAGAAGATGGAGTGATAAAAATTGCAGAAGATTTCTACACAATGCTATACACTAGTGATATAAGAAATAACTTTGCCAATCGAAATAATGAAACACGAGCTGGTACCAAACGTAACAGTAGGAGAAGTAAAGAGAGTATCAAAAGGCATGAAAAGAAGCAAAGCAGCAGAAGATGACCTAATAACTGATTTAATAAAAGATTAATAGCTCTCTGAACTGTACAGAAAATATCTGCAAGAATCCTCTATACCTACAGCTTTGAAAAACTTTAACATTATGCTAATTCACAAAAAGAGAGACGCAAAAGACCTGAAAAATTGCAGTCCAATAAGTTTACTCTCTGTAATATATAAAACATTTAGAAAGATCATATTAGGCCGTATATAAAGACGGCTAGATTTAATCAACCAAGAGAGCAGGCAGTCTTTAGAAGTGGGTATTCAACAACTGACTTTATCCATGTATTTAACCAGTTAATGGAAAAATCAACAGAGTAAGACAAACCACTATGTATGGCATTTATAGACTATCAGAAAGCTTTTGATTCTGTCAAAACTTAAAAAACAAAGGAATAGAAGAAGCTTAGGATAGTACACTTTAAAATATCTATATAGGAAGTACAGCAATCCTAACATTACATATAGATAGTGAGAAAATTCCGATTGAGAGAGGAGTTAGATTATTCACAGCATGTCTCGAAGAAATTTTTAAGAATTTAGATTGGGAAAATGGAGGAATTAATATAAATGGGGAATGCCTTGACAACCTAAGATTTGCAGAAGACATAGTTGGCTTTAGTGAATCATGGGAAGAATTACAAAAGATGATAGAAGATTTGAATGGAGAAAGCAGAAAAGTAGAACTGAAAATGAATATGCGTAAAACTAAGATAATGTTCAAAGAAAATACAGAGACAACAAATTAGAGTTATGTAAGAACCTCTAGAGATTGTTAATGGATATACATACTTAGAACAGACAGTGTTTCCCCAGGACACGAGACCGGAATTAAAAGGATAATCATGGGATGGAGAGCATTTGGTAAACAAAAATGGTTATGAAATGTAAAATGCCACTTTCTCTAAAAAGAAAATCATTTAATGAGATGGTCATACCAGTATGAACTTATGCATCAGAAACGTTAAGCCTTACTAAAACCTCAGAACATAGGCTATTTACAACTCAAAGAGCAATGGAAAGAATAAAAATGAGAATAACATTAAGAGACAGAAAAAGAGCAACATGCATACGAGAGCACACTAAAGTAGAGGATATTCTAACGACATGTAAGAAAAAGAAATTGGCATGGGCAGGACATATAATGAGAATGACAGAAAATAGACGGACATTAAGAATAACAGAATGGGTCCCTAGGGATTGTAAAAGAAACGGGGTAAGGAAGAGAAGACGAATGACGGACAAAGTAAGAAAGTTTGCGGGAGTGGACTGGTACAGAAAGACCATAACAGACGCAAGAGGAAGGACATGTTTGAGGTCTTTGTACGGCAGTGGACTAGTAACGGATGATTATATATATATATATATATATATATATATATATATATATATATATATGAGTATACATATATATATGTGAGTATATATATATATATATATATATATATATATATATATATATATATATATATATATATATATATATACACGCACGCACGCACACACACATATTTATATATATAAATATAATATATATATATATATATATATATATATATATGAGAGAGAGAGAGAGAGAGAGAGAGAGAGAGAGAGAGAGAGAGAGAGAGAGAGAGAGAGAGAGAGAGAGAGAGAGAGAGAAACTTGCTTTTTAGGGGAAGATGTTTCTGAAAAAAAATGTAGTTTACAAGAATATACACAAGATTTTGCGTGTTATCAAATGTTCAAGTACTTGAATTTGATCAAGAATATGATCCGGCTTCTCTGGCGATATTATTATTATTATTATTATTATTATTATTATTATTACATGCTAAGCTGCAACCCTAGTTGGAAAAGCGGGATGCTATAAGCCCAGGGGCCCCAACAGGGAAAATAGCCCAGTGAGGAAAGGAAATAAGGAAATAAGGAAAAATAAAATATTTTAGGAATAGTAACAATATTGAAATAAATATTTCCTATTTGAACTATAAAATCTTTAACAGAACAAGAGGAACAGAAACATGGGCCGTTCCATGATAATCAAAGAATTACGAAAGAAATATTGTGATCATAAAGTCATCAGTTATCAATAAAATGAAAGGCTGTTTTCATTATATATGTAATGCGACTTTTATTGTTAATTACAATGGATTTAGTATCAGTACATAAAGCTTTTCTGTATCTGCTTCATTAGCACCATCATCATCATCATCATCAGCCGTTACTGGTCCACTTGCGTCTACTTTTGGTCTTTCTATGCCAGTCTACAACCGCAAACATTTTTAGTTCGTCAAGAACTTATAGGACAGACCAAATTATATCTTCAAATAAACAACAGAAAATAAGTGCTATCAGTTATTATACCAGATAACTTATAATCAATCATTCCTACTAATTGTACAGAAAACCTTCCTTTTCTGCTAAGGAGGAATTAGTATGGTCATTTCATGTGCAAAAATATAGCTAAATTAGCCTTCATATAACCCTTGTCTATTTCAGAAGGGCTTTCTATATGCCCTTATTGTATCAAGTCTTGTGTAGTGCCATAGCCTCTGTACCATGGTCTTCTACTATCAGAAGTTA
>NC_090726.1:61230034-61245034 GCF_036898095.1 Palaemon carinicauda | reverse complement strand
CACGAAGAAAGATAAAAGTCAATGACAATTCTACTGTACTTATACCTGTCGAATTCAAGTATTTTGTACTTAGAATTGAAATCAACCCATCTTCACCATCGTAGCTAATTGGTAGTTTGTTACTTGGCATTCAATTAATGATAAATTTTGCACATTTTTACGTGTTTTTCATATTCAAATAAGCCATATATATTTTAGATATATTAATGTCTGGATTCTCTTAACGACCTCGGGATCAGAGCCCCAGGCGAAATCACACAAAGACAAGAGCTTGGCTCCGGCCGGGAATCGAACCCTGGTCGGCAAGCTTATATAGACAGTGACTAACCCATTCGGCCACGAAGAAAGATAAAAGTCAATGACAATTCTACTGTACTTATACCTGTCGAATTCAAGTATTTTGTACTTAGAATTGAAATCAACCCATCTTCACCATCGTAGCTAATTGGTAGTTTGTTACTTGGCATTCAATTAATGATAAATTTTGCGCATTTTTACGTGTTTTTCATATTCAAATAAGCCATATATATTTTAGATATATTAATGTCTGGATTCTCTTAACGACCTCGGGATCAGAGCCCCAGGCGAAATCACACAAAGACAAGAGCTTGGCTCCGGCCGGGAATCGAACCCTGGTCGGCAAGCTTATATAGACAGTGACTAATCCATTCGGCCACGAAGAAAGATAAAAGTCAATGACAATTCTACTGTACTTATACCTGTCGAATTCAAGTATTTTGTACTTAGAATTGAAATCAACCCATCTTCACCATCGTAGCTAATTGGTAGTTTGTTACTTGGCATTCAATTAATGATAAATTTTGCACATTTTTACGTGTTTTTCATATTCAAATAAGCCATATATATTTTAGATATATTAATGTCTGGATTCTCTTAACGACCTCGGGATCAGAGCCCCAGGCGAAATCACACAAAGACAAGAGCTTGGCTCCGGCCGGGAATCGAACCCTGGTCGGCAAGCTTATATAGACAGTGACTAACCCATTCGGCCACGAAGAAAGATAAAAGTCAATGACAATTCTACTGTACTTATACCTGTCGAATTCAAGTATTTTGTACTTAGAATTGAAATCAACCCATCTTCACCATCGTAGCTAATTGGTAGTTTGTTACTTGGCATTCAATTAATGATAAATTTTGCACATTTTTACGTGTTTTTCATATTCAAATAAGCCATATATATTTTAGATATATTAATGTCTGGATTCTCTTAACGACCTCGGGATCAGAGCCCCAGGCGAAATCACACAAAGACAAGAGCTTGGCTCCGGCCGGGAATCGAACCCTGGTCGGCAAGCTTATATAGACAGTGACTAACCCATTCGGCCACGAAGAAAGATAAAAGTCAAGGACAATTCTACTGTACTTATACCTGTCGAATTCAAGTATTTTGTACTTAGAATTGAAATCAACCCATCTTCACCATCGTAGCTAATTGGTAGTTTGTTACTTGGCATTCAATTAATGATAAATTTTGCACATTTTTACGTGTTTTTCATATTCAAATAAGCCATATATATTTTAGATATATTAATGTCTGGATTCTCTTAACGACCTCGGGATCAGAGCCCCAGGCGAAATCACACAAAGACAAGAGCTTGGCTCCGGCCGGGAATCGAACCCTGGTCGGCAAGCTTATATAGACAGTGACTAACCCATTCGGCCACGAAGAAAGATAAAAGTCAATGACAATTCTACTGTACTTATACCTGTCGAATTCAAGTATTTTGTACTTAGAATTGAAATCAACCCATCTTCACCATCGTAGCTAATTGGTAGTTTGTTACTTGGCATTCAATTAATGATAAATTTTGCACATTTTTACGTGTTTTTCATATTCAAATAAGCCATATATCTAAAATATATATGGCTTATTTGAATATGAAAAACACATAAAAATGTGCAAAATTTATCATTAATTGAATGCCAAGTAACAAACTACCAATTAGCTACGATGGTGAAGATGGGTTGATTTCAATTCTAAGTACAAAATACTTGAATTCGACATGTATAAGTACAGTAGAATTGTCATTGACTTTTATCTTTCTTCGTGGCCGAATGGGTTAGTCACTGTCTATATAAGCTTGCCGACCAGGGTTCGATTCCCGGCCGGAGCCAAGCTCTTGTCTTTGTGTGATTTCGCCTGGGGCTCTGATCCCGAGGTCGTTAAGAGAATCCAGACATTAATATATCTAAAATATATATGGCTTATTTGAATATGAAAAACACGTAAAAATTTGCAAAATTTATCATTAATTGAATGCCAAGTAACAAACTACCAATTAGCTACGATGGTGAAGATGGGTTGATTTCAATTCTAAGTACAAAATACTTGAATTCGACAGGTATAAGGACAGTAGAATTGTCATTGACTTTTATCTTTCTTCGTGGCCGAATGGGTTAGTCACTGTCTATATAAGCTTGCCGACCAGGGTTCGATTCCCGGCCGGAGCCAAGCTCTTGTCTTTGTGTGATTTCGCCTGGGGCTCTGATCCTGAGGACGTTAAGAGAATCCAGACATTAATATATCTAAAATATATATGGCTTATTTGAATATGAAAAACACGTAAAAATGTGCAAAATTTATCATTAATTGAATGCCAAGTAACAAACTACCAATTAGCTACGATGGTGAAGATGGGTTGATTTCAATTCTAAGTACAAAATACTTGAATTCGACAGGTATAAGTACAGTAGAATTGTCATTGACTTTATCTTTCTTCGTGGCCGAATGGGTTAGTCACTGTCTATATAAGCTTGCCGACCAGGGTTCGATTCCCGGCCGGAGCCAAGCTCTTGTCTTTGTGTGATTTCGCCTGGGGCTCTGATCCCGAGGTCGTTAAGAGAATCCAGACATTAATATATCTAAAATATATATGGCTTATTTGAATATGAAAAACACGTAAAAATGCGCAAAATTTATCATTAATTGAATGCCAAGTAACAAACTACCAATTAGCTACGATGGTGAATATGGGTTGATTTCAATTCTAAGTACAAAATACTTGAATTCGACAGGTATAAGTACAGTAGAATTGTCATTGACTTTTATCTTTCTTCGTGGCCGAATGGGTTAGTCACTGTCTATATAAGCTTGCCGACCAGGGTTCGATTCCCGGCCGGAGCCAAGCTCTTGTCTTTGTGTGATTTCGCCTGGGGCTCTGATCCCGAGGTCGTTAAGAGAATCCAGACATTAATATATCTAAAATATATATGGCTTATTTGAATATGAAAAACACGTAAAAATGTGCAAAATTTATCATTAATTGAATGCCAAGTAACAAACTACCAATTAGCTACGATGGTGAAGATGGGTTGATTTCAATTCTAAGTACCAAATACTTGAATTCGACAGGTATAAGTACAGTAGAATTGTCATTGACTTTTATCTTTCTTCGTAGCCGAATGGGTTAGTCACTGTCTATATAAGCTTGCCGACCAGGGTTCGATTCCTGGCCGGAGCCAAGCTCTTGTCTTTGTGTGATTTCGCCTGGGGCTCTGATCCCGAGGTCGTTAAGAGAATCCAGACATTAATATATCTAAAATATATATGGCTTATTTGAATATGAAAAACACGTAAAAATGTGCAAAATTTATCATTAATTGAATGCCAAGTAACAAACTACCAATTAGCTACGATGGTGAAGATGGGTTGATTTCAATTCTAAGTACAAAATACTTGAATTCGACAGGTATAAGTACAGTAGAATTGTCATTGACTTTTATCTTTCTTCGTGGCCGAATGGGTTAGTCACTGTCTATATAAGCTTGCCGACCAGGGTTCGATTCCCGGCCGGAGCCAAGCTCTTGTCTTTGTGTGATTTCGCCTGGGGCTCTGATCCCGAGGTCGTTAAGAGAATCCAGACATTAATATATCTAAAATATATATGGCTTATTTGAATATGAAAAACACGTAAAAATTTGCAAAATTTATCATTAATTGAATGCCAAGTAACAAACTACCAATTAGCTACGATGGTGAAGAGGGGTTGATTTCAATTCTAAGTACAAAATACTTGAATTCGACAGGTATAAGTACAGTAGAATTGTCATTGACTTTTATCTTTCTTCGTGGCCGAATGGGTTAGTCACTGTCTATATAAGCTTGCCGACCAGGGTTCGATTCCCGGCCGGAGCCAAGCTCTTGTCTTTGTGTGATTTCGCCTGGGGCTCTGATCCCGAGGTCGTTAAGAGAATCCAGACATTAATATATCTAAAATATATATGGCTTATTTGAATATGAAAAACACGTAAAAATGTGCAAAATTTATCATTAATTGAATGCCAAGTAACAAACTACCAATTAGCTACGATGGTGAAGATGGGTTGATTTCAATTCTAAGTACAAAATACTTGAATTCGACAGGTATAAGTACAGTAGAATTGTCATTGACTTTTATCTTTCTTCGTGGCCGAATGGGTTAGTCACTGTCTATATAAGCTTGCCGACCAGGGTTCGATTCCCGGCCGGAGCCAAGCTCTTGTCTTTGTGTGATTTCGCCTGGGGCTCTGATCCCGAGGTCGTTAAGAGAATCCAGACATTAATATATCTAAAATATATATGGCTTATTTGAATATGAAAACCACGTAAAAATGTGCAAAATTTATCATTAATTGAATGCCAAGTAACAAACTACCAATTAGCTACGATGGTGAAGATGGGTTGATTTCAATTCTAAGTACAAAATACTTGAATTCGACAGGTATAAATACAGTAGAATTGTCATTGACTTTTATCTTTCTTCGTGGCCGAATGGGTTAGTCACTGTCTATATAAGGTTGCCGACCAGGGTTCGATTCCCGGCCGGAGCCAAGCTCTTGTCTTTGTGTGATTTCGCCTGGGGCTCTGATCCCGAGGTCGTTAAGAGAATCCAGACATTAATATATCTAAAATATATATGGCTTATTTGAATATGAAAAACACGTAAAAATGTGCAAAATTTATCATTAATTGAATGCCAAGTAACAAACTACCAATTAGCTACGATGGTGAAGATGGGTTGATTTCAATTCTAAGTACAAAATACTTGAATTCGACAGGTATAAGTACAGTAGAATTGTCATTGACTTTTATCTTTCTTCGTGGCCGAATGGGTTAGTCACTGGGTATATAAGCTTGCCGACCAGGGTTCGATTCCCGGCCGGAGCCAAGCTCTTGTCTTTGTGTGATTTCGCCTGGGGCTCTGATCCCGAGGTCGTTAAGAGAATCCAGACATTAATATATCTAAAATATATATGGCTTATTTGAATATGAAAAACACGTAAAAATGTGCAAAATTTATCATATATATATATATATATATATATATATATATATATATTACATACGCCTATACACTATATATATATATATATATATATTACATACGCCTATACACTATATATATATATATATATATATATATTATATATATATACATATATATATAAGATATATATATATATATATATATATATATATATATATATATATAGATATATATTCATACACACCTATATACATGCAATATCTATATCTATATCTATATATACAGTATATATATATATATATATATATATATATATATATATATATACTGTATATATAGATATAGATATAGATACTGCATGTATATAGGTGTGTATGAATATATATATATATATATATATATATATATATATATATATATACATATATATATATATATATATATATATATATATATATATATATACACTGTATATATAATGGTGTTTACGCTTCTGGAAAGCTTTAGATTTACTAGAAAGGCCACCAGAAGCAGAAACTTCAAGTTTGGGCTAAGCTTATTACGATGAACAAAGCTTTCGGGAAACCATCTTTTCCATCATCAGGGCTAAAACATGAACTTTATCACAAATGAATAAACACTAATCTGTTAGATCAGTAAAATGCAATCTATGAGGCAAAAACTATAACAATTACTTTGAAATAAGATGAATTATAATTTCACTAAGACAAAATATACATATATGGTAAGAAGAAATAAATAAACAGAAATAACCTGAAACAATAAAAAAAAATTCATATAACACAAAACCACAAAAGCAAAAATCAACACAAAAAAGCAACTTACAGAGCAAGTTAGAATAATAAACTTTTTATCTTTTAGTCCTGGATATTGCCTTACTTGGTAAGTTGTTTGCTTGTGTTTGCGCTTTTGTGATATGTAAATTCTACTATTCTATTCCAGGTTATGTCTATGTATATTTGTTTTGATTACTTTAGTTAGTGATATTATCATAATTTTATTTCAATATAGTACTTATGATTCTTGCCTCATAAACTCAATTTTAATGTGCTTTAAATACTGCTACTTTCCACTTGGTAAGGGTTGAAGATACTCTTGAGCTATGGTAAGCAGCCGTTCTAGGAAAAAGTTTGAAAAATCCAACCATTGTTTTCCAGTCTTGGGAAGTGCCATAGCCTGTGCACCATGGTCTTCCACTATCTTAGGCCTGAGTTATCTTGCTTAAGGGTACACTAAGGCACAGTATTCTATTTCTTGGTTTCCTTTCCTTACTGAGCTATCTTCCATGTTGGGTCCCTTGGGCTGATAGTATTGTTTTTACAACTAGTGTTGTAGCTTAGTTAGTAATAAAAATATTGTTTATTAATTTGAGTTAATGTCCCAGCTTTAGGTCTGATGATGAGAAAGAGGACTTCCTGAAAGTTTGTTTATTCTCCGTAATAAATATATTCCAAAATGTTGAAGTTACTGCTTTCAATAGCTTTTCTAATGTGTGCATATATATATATATATATATATATATATATATATATATATATATATATATATATATATATATATATATATTACTAGCCAAGCTACAATACTAATTGGAAAAACAGTGCTACAAGCCCAAGGGCTCCAACAGGGAAAGTAGCCCAGCGAGGAAAGGAAACAAAGGAATAGCAAATAAACTAGATATAATCAATGAACAATATATATAAAATCTTCTAAAATAAATCAGTCATATCCGGACTATAGAACGCGACATGTCAACCTGATTCTCTCTCTCTCTCTCTCTCTCTCTCTCTCTCTCTCTCTCTCTCTCTCTCTCTCTCTCTCTCTCTCTCTCTCTATATATATATATATATATATATATATATGTATATATATATATATATATATATATATATATATATATATATATATATATATATATATGAAGTAGGAGCAAACAATCAAAGGGAGACAAGCTGTTGTCAAGAATAGATGTGATTTTTCCTTCTATAAAAACTAAGCATTGTTCAAAAACTTTTCTCCTACCGTGCTTCAGTCTCGCAAATGGCGTCAGCACAAGGAGCATGACATTTCTTCTGAAACTCTTCCTTGAAGCATACTCTCTGCCAACAGTAAATTAAAGAGGTGATTCTCACTGTCTTTTTAATCCTCGTTAATCATTTTTCCAGAAGAAATATGGAAACAAATTAAATTCCTCGTCATTTGGGACATTTTGTTCGGATGCTTCAAAATAGTTATGGATAACAAATCCCTCTGCGGCTGTGATTTAATTCAATATTTTCATTCTTTATTAATAGTTGGTTATCAGGTTGCTTATTAGCTTCATAATAATTCTTTTGACTCAGAAGACAGATTAGTGTGCAACATAAAATAGCAGAAAAGACACAATAGAAAGTAAGAAGAACCTTGTTTTATACACACACACACACACACACACACATATATATATATATATATATATATATATATATATATATATATATATATATATATATACATACATATATATATATATAAATATATATATACATACATATATATATAAATATATATATAGCAAGGTGTTACAGTTAATAATTGACCTTCCTGGGACAGCACAAAACTGTTCCTCTGATACGAAAAGAGATATCACTGATTTTAACCTGTTTGCTAAAACCTTCGCTATAATCTTATAATCTACATTTAACATAGTTATGGGCCTCCAGTTATTAAGATTACACTTATCTCCATTTTTTGGTATAAGTTTAATGACACCTTTATTTGAGTCTTTCCACATTTTAAAATTAGTAAATGAGAATTTCAGTACTTTCATAACTTCGTTTTTTACAATGCTCCACATAGTTTTGTAGAATTCGACGGCTAATCCATCAACACCAGGACATTTCCCATTTTTCATTCCTGATATAGCTTCCCAAACTTCTTTCTCTGTTAATTCAGCCTTCAGGTTCAAGTTCATATCATCATCTATGACACTGTTCATATTTTCAAGAAATTTATATTTCAAATCAAAATCTATAGATTCTTCTTTATACAAATTTTCATAAAATTCTAATACATACCTTTGTATAGACTTTGTGTCTGTTACATATGCACCCTCTTTTACACACAATTTATCGATACTTGTTTTTACATTCTTTTCTTTCCCAAGTAAATATGCAGATATTTTTTCCCCATACATTCTTTCATCAATTCTAGCTCTTACATTGACCCCTTCACATATCTCATTTTCAATTACATTTATTCTGTCTTTAAGTTCCTCTATTTTGTAAAAGTTATTACAGTTTTCAGAATGGATCCAATAATGCCGCCTTAATTCTGCTTTCAGCAGATTCAGTAAGCCAAATCTCTCCTGATTTATTGTCTTTGAAACTTTAACAAAAAAGAGTCTAAGCTGATCTTTTGCATAAATCCACCAATCTAAAATAGAATGAAACTGTACATCACCCATCTTTCTTTTCAAATAGCTCCAAAATTGAACAAAGTTTTCTATCACTACTGTATTTTTCAGAATACTTGTATTTAATTTCCAGTATCCCTTGCCAAAGCTAATATCATTGTCCATCTTAATCTTAACCTTAACAGAATTATGATCAGACCAGCTTAATGGAATATTTTCAGATTCACTTATATTATTCTTCAGATCTCTAACGTATATGCGATCAATCCTAGAACCATACTTATGCCTAACATACGTATATTCAATCAAATGGTTTTTCAAGAGCCACACATCTTTAAGTTGTAAATCATTTTTTAATCTTTGAAGAGCTGTTGAAATTATATGATTATCAGGATTAGAGCAGTCTCTTTTGCTCGTTACGCTGTTCCAATCCCCACCTATAATCAAGTTTCGTAAATTGTGTCTCATGTAATATAACAAAACATTTAAAAACAGTTCCTCTCTTTCCTTTTTCTTATTTGTCCCTGAAGGGGCATACACATTTATTAATAGAAAATCTGTTCCTTGATATGTACATTTTACACTGATTATTTGGCCCTTTACATCCATCTCCTGATTCAGAACCTTCACTCTCGACTTTTTATTGAAGAGGATAGCAGTACCTCCCTTCAACAAGACAGTTGGATTCAATATTATATCGCAATGCTTTTCAACATACTCAAGTTGCGAAATATCTTTGACATTGTGTTCTTGCACAAATATTACATCCAAATGATAAAAGTACATAAAATCAATCAATTTACTTTGCTTATAAGACATACATAATCCATTAACATTAACAGTTGCTAAATTTAAGTAAGTGAAGGTTACAAATATAAGAAAGAAAATCTAAATCATTCATCCAATTTGAAACGTTTATTCACTGGCAATCGATTCATCTCGTCTTCAGAACTACTTTTAGGTTCATCAAACACTGATGTATCTTCGCCCATGTTCGACTCGGAAAGCACACCATTATCCTTTGTTAACCTCAGACGAATGCCTTTGCTTGGTTCGTCACTAATTGTAGCTTGCCACATTTCGGCGTCACTTGTGTTACCAAGGTTGAAAACACTGTCTATTGTAGTTTCCCCACCACAGTCCACATTATTCTCTTCATTATCTTCACATTCCTGAATTTCACTTATCACCTCTTCGATTGAATCCTCCTTATTTTGTACGACACATAATTGAACGTCCATTTCCTTTCCAATGTCTGTCTCGTCTGCGTGGATTTCTGCTTCAACTGTCGAAATAACGAGTCCTTCGTCAGGTGATGCGGGAATTTCCACAAGCCTTCCAGCTCCTTCCTCATCATGTCTTTCGTTGTCCGTTTCCACTTCGTCCATTCGTCCATCGCCAGTTCTCGTCGCGGTGGTCGTTCTGATGCTTTCATGGCCCAAGCCCGAATTATCGTTCCTTACTTCTAGCCCCTTTCTCTCTTTTCCATTCGCAGATTTGGCTCCACCTCCATGCTCATCTTCCCTTCCATTATTGTTCGCGCTGGATGAACTACTCTTTCCATTCTTAGGTATTTCAGGGAAATCTCCCTCATTAATAATGTAATTACTCTCACTAATATTCAAAATACAGTCCTTTACTAGATGACCTTCTTTCCCACATTTGTAACATGTTCTACTCTGTCCACTATATAAGAAGGTTAAATTATAGCCACCAATATAAATTGATGAAGGGATGTTTTCTTTAACTCGCATCTTTGCTGTGCGAACGCCATTGAATAAACCCTCAAAGGGCCCAACTGCAAATTTGTTATGCCTTAAGTGCTCTACCTTTCCATACCTATTCAAAATATCTATTATCACTTTATCATCCATCTCGAACGGTGCGTTCCTTATCGATACATACGAAACTTGTGAACTTAAATTTATAACTTTCACAGAGTCTGTTTCACTTAACTTTATAACTTTATCCTCGAAATTCTTCAAAACATCGGCAATTACATTTGCAGAGATTAGCTTTACCACAACCTTATTTCTATTTATATTCTGAACACCTTTCATGTCACTAATTCCTAATTTCATATGATTAAACAACACATTACTAACACTTTCCATGGTCACATAAGGCGCTGTAAAATGCAGGCCAAAGGAGTCTTTCCTCCTGAGAGCATGTTGTGTATTATAAGCCATCTTAACTAACCTGTTTTTATGTTTTGATTAACTGCCAGTTCTGTGTTTCTTGGAAACGGAGGGAGAGCGGGAGGGAGACACTACGAGCCCCCTAACCCCCGAGGCAAGTCGCCTCAGGGCATACTCGTTCACCGGCCAAGAAGCTGGTTCACCAGGTGTATAATCAAAAGTAAATTTGCCTAAATTACAACACTGTCTTGGCACATATAACACTAAAAACACACCGCTAGTATCACATCACTTTTATACACTGCTGGAACAGTAGAAAAACGAGAAAGAACCCATGGTATAATCTCAAAGTTGAGAAAGACAGGAGCACTTGAAAACACGTCTTCCTTCTTTGCCCGACCAAAGTGAAGTCAAATAATCTTTCTAAGGCGTTCCGAAAGTGTGATGTTCATAAATTGTTATTTGAAATAGTTTATTGGTTTAAAGAAAATTGTTATTTTCCTTATTTTGTAGAGGTCATGTTCTCCATATTCAGAAAGATTTCTGGCATGACTTTGTAAATGACTTCTATGACTTATCTACCTTTTTTTATGGGAGATCAGGGTTCTACGTGTTTAGTGATGAGTATGTCGAAATAGTTTCTAAGAATGGGTCCTCACAATTTTTTATTAAGCCTTAACACTATTTTCCCACCTGGGAAATCTTAACAATCGTCGTAAAAGTTATCTGGATAGCTTATTTTCATATGGTGGTTAAAGAATTCAGTAACGTACAATACCATTTGTTTTTGCATCTGATTCCCATTTTATATAGGGAAAAATTTATTTGCTGAACGAATCTGCGAATTCTGCGGATTCTTTTTCCTTATATTTCTTTGGGCCATAAAACGACTGGCGATATCTAATCGAGGCCCTTTGCGTCAATAGGCGTAGGAGGAAATGATGATGATGATGATGATGATATTTCTTTGATACTGGTATGTTTGACAGATTTTCTTTGAGATAACAGCGAATGAAATTCCATGACTATAGTGCTCGAAAACTACTGTATGTACATTCTATGTGCATCATATGTTGCTTGAAGATATCATGATCGCTGCATGTCTAAGTTGGAAATAAGTTTAGGAAAGATCCAAGTAACGTGTAATGTTTATAAACACTGTAGACACGTACGAGTTTGATAACACTTTCATTGCGAATTAATGTTGCTTCCTGAAGACTTAACGGGGATAAATTATTAGATCAAATAGGGAAACTTGCTTAGCAACAAAGAATTAATAATTCATTAAATAAATTTCACAAGATTTTCAAGATTTTTTGAACACTTATCCAATTATGTCTGAGGTTACACGCGGAGTCGTTTTAATAAGGAATCTTCTAGGAAGACACTACAAAATCAAACCGTTGTTCTCTAGTCTTGGGTAGTGCCATAGCCTCTGTACCATGGTCTTCCGCTGTCTTGGGTTAGAGTTTTCTTGCTTGAGGGTACACTCGGGCACACTATTCTATCTTATTTCTCTTTCTCTTATTTCGTTCGTTTTTATAGTATATATATACGAAATATTTATTTTAATTGTTGTTACTGTTCTTACATATTTTAATTGTTAAATAATTCCCTTATTACCTTGTTTCCTTTCCTCACCGGGCTATTTTCCCTGTTGGAGCCCCTGGGCTTATAGTATCTTGCTTTTCCAACTGGGGTTGCAGATTGGCAAGCAATAATAATAATAATAATAATAATAATAATAATAATAATAATAATAATAATAATAATAATAATATCAATCTTGGCAACGTACGATGCAATTCGGACGAACAGGCCAACACTGCGGATTATTCATCAGTGATTGAAGAAAAGTATATCATAGTCATCGAAAAAAAATGTAATTGAATGTTTTCTTCTTTTGTTGTCATTGCAACTTTTAGAAACACATAAAACCCATTGCTTTGCAAATCGAGCTTCAGTAGGAGTATGAAATCTGACAACTTTAAAAGCATTATTTTCTCGTCCCTTTAGTGTTGTAACTAAAAGTGTATTTGGGGATGGAAGGACTTTTTTTATTTATTTTTTTAACTCTTACCAGGTTGATTGTTAGCTGTGCTGTCAAGATTAATCTTCGCATTTTTCTCTGGGAAAAATATAATTGCACATAGATGTCTATGTACAATGATAAGACTGAGTGAAGAAAAAATGAAAGGGATGTAATTGAATTGAGAGATCAAACAAGTATGAAATTATTACCAAAAAAAAATCAAGAGTTCCAATCAGAAGAAATAATAAATGTGATGCAACCGCCTTGTAGAAGAAATCAGTGCTGTTTATGTATAAAGAATATTAATTATTTTCAGCCTCCTGTACTTCACACATTAAACAAACATTAAGTGTGGTAACATGGGTGTTCCTTATTGGAAGGAAGAGTCATTTGTTTGTGAAGAGCAGACAGAGCACAAACTGAACTCGTTCACGTGTAGAGTAATTATTAACACTTGCTAGCTGCAACCATAGTTGGAAAAGCAGGTTGCTATAAGCGCAAGGGCTCCAAAAGAGAAAATAGCTCAGTGACAAAAGGAAATAAGATAACAGATAGAATAGTGTGCCTAAGTGTAACCTCAAGCAAGAGAACTCTGACCCAAGACAGTGGAATACCATGGTACAGAGGCTATGCCACTACACCAAGACTAGAATAGCTGCTTACCATAGCAGCTTAGAATAGCTGCTTACCATAGCTAAAGTCTCTTCAACCCTTACAAAGAGGAAAGTAACCACTGAACAATTACAGAGCAGTAGTTAACCCCTTGACCGAAGAAATTTTTTTCGGTTATGTTGTCAGATGTATAAGGGAAGAGGAGAATGTTAAAAATAGGCCAGACTATTCAGTCAATTTGTAGGCCAAGGAAAAACGAGCTGTAACTAGAGAAGGATCCAATGAAGTACTATCTGGCAGGTCAAAGGACCCAATAACTCTCCAGCGGTAGTATCTCAACGGGTGGCTGGTGCCTTAGCCAACCTACAAGATAACCTATAGTTAGCTAAATGCACATGTTCGATCTAACATGTCTTCCACTGGTTTTAAATTGAAACGTAAAATACAAGTAAATCTTCTCAGCAAATCATTTTTCCTTGCTGGGCGCTTCATCAGAATCTGAACACTTAAGGAAATTGGAAACACAAAAGCGCAGTTGATTAAGAGATACGAAATCTTCCTTTTTGTGATTTATGTAAAAAAGATTTCAAACCAAGAAAAGTTTACCTGTGAAATGTAATCCCAAATTATGGTTTTTGCTTGTAATACAGTTCCCCTTGAGAAACATTAATAAGGTAATCTCATCATTAAATTTCTCAAGCCTCATTTAATGAGACAGACAATTCAATGTCTTTACATCAAACACAAAGAAAGGAAAATGGATGGAAGTTATAAGAATCAGAAGGATAATATAGAGCAATGCTAGTGAATAATATTTTATTCACTAGCCTTCCGTAGCGAGTCTGAAGTCTCCTGAAAATACAAATTAATAGGGAAGATCCGAGATTAATTATTTCTTTATTGAATTGAAGGGGATATACCTTACACAGTCACGTGTCAAAGGCAGCTTGAGCTAGGAGAAAACGTCTCAAAGTTTTCTGATGAAAAGATTTTGTACAAGAATAGAAATGCAAAAAAAAAAATGTTCACCAATCAAAAGATTTATTTACATATATATATATATATATATATATATATATATATATATATATATATATATATATATATATATATATATATATATATATATGAAACTTTTTGTAATTTACCCCCTCAGCCAAAATCTATATATTTATCACATATGAAGCTTATTTTAATTTTACGCTTTACGCTCTCCACCAAAATTTATACACTATATATATATGTATATATATATACATATAAACATATATATATATATATATATATGTGTGTGTGTGTGTATGTATATATATATATATATATATATATATATATATATATATATATATATATATATATATATATATAAATATATAAAACCCATTCTACCTTTATACCCTGTCTTTTTACCTTTTTACACTCTCCGCCCTTTTATTAATATAACTTATCAATCTTATTACATCCAATTTTTGCTGGCCACGATAGCCCAGTGGTTAAAATTTTTTTTTTTTTTCAAATTTCTTGACCTGGTTA